>NW_027270977.1:600000-755000 GCF_040938485.1 Diadema antillarum | reverse complement strand
ATGATGAATGATGACATGGCTATGATTGAGTGTTTCTATAATGATGATGATTATACTAATAGTACAGTATAATAAAACAATAATAATAATAGGTAATAATAATGATAATGATAATGAATAATAAAATAATAACAATAACAATATTAATAGCAATAATAATGATAGTAATAATGATAGTAATAATCATAATCATAAAAAATAATAGTTACCAGAAAAATAATAACAATAATAATAATAATAATAGGCCTATGTATGATATATATTATTACTATAAGTATTGTTATTATTCTATGGTTATGATTATCATTATGATTATTATCATCATCATCAACGTCATTATTGTTAGGCCTATCATCTTTTCTATTGTTGTAATAAACCTTTAATTGTTGGTGCTATATTGTCATCTTAATTGATATGGTTATTATAAACACGTTATTAGCATTATCATTATCATTATTGCTATTATTATCATTAAGCTATTGATTATGATGATAATTCTTACCTTCTTTTTAGCATCATTGTCACAATTAACATTGTTAACATCATTATATCCAGGCCTACCACTCTCATCACCATAATGATATACTTATGACTCATTCTGTGGATTGACCTATTCGTGCCGTTATCATGACGAGTGATATTAATTGCCGTGAATATTATGATTAATTTAATCATCTCCATCTACCTCCCATTCATTCAGGGTTTCTCGTTGATTAAAAATACTCAAAATGCACCTATGATTATGCGCCACCCAGTGAGATAATGTGCATCCCCGTACCTCCCATCGCGAAGCGCTCCCATGCGAAATAGATGATGACAAGATAAACTAGAAACACACAAAATGAAAATGTAAGCCATTGTCCAAGCTGAGGAGGTAGGTTTCCCATCGTCCTCCCCTTTGTTCTAGGCCCCAGAAGCTTGCTGAGCTTGTTCGCTCTCTCGCTCGCGGCTGAGTTTGGCAGCATGTGAGATTGTCCGCGCCTCTGTGTTTTCAGTCGTATGCAAATTAATTCTCGGTATTCAGAGGTCAACTCAGCTCATGAAAAGGTCAACGGTTGTCGCAAAATGGCGGATTGGGAGTGAGAAATTCTGCTGTGACAAGCGAGGATGTTTTCAAGATTATTTTAATTTTCCAGGCAATTCCAGCGCTATTTTAGCGCTTTTCTATAACCTGAAGCCATGAAGGACAGGAAAAGGAGGAACAAAGGGAGAACATGGGTAGAAGCGGCCCGAATGGTGAGTTTTAATGACATGTTTTGAGGCATCGCCTCACAATGTTTTGTGACTGCGGGCGGCTTATGCACTTTCATAGTGCAAAATTCCCCAGCACATTTGCTGCACTCGAACGCCCTACATCCCACACACACACAACACACTCGGCAGCCAGCTCATCGCTGCTGCTGCTGCTGTCGCTGCACTCGCCTTTTGAGCAGCAGCCAGCCAGTCAGCGCCCCAGAGAACAGACGAAAAGCTGGATACATGTAACTTTAGCTGGTCTCATGGTCTTCTTTATCTACTTTTTAATCTAGCTAGACTATGATTACACTTCATGACTGGCCACACTGTAAGCTACATTGTAAGGCTAAGCCTTCATTGACTTTTGTTCCATTCACATGATCCATGCATAGAGATCTATCAATTTTAAACATAAAGTCAATAAAGAGTCACCATCATGACCAATTTTTTAGTTTTTCTTGCACCTGGGCTGCCCTGGCTCTACCAATAATTTCCAGGTGTAACATTAATAGTCATTTACCTTTAAGTTTAATCCACAAAAACAAAACGCAAAGCATAATCTAGCCAAATAAGGTAATGAAATTAGCATAAAGGATGAGAGTATTGCTTGATTGTAACTGAGTCACAGAGTGATATATATAGTGCAGTGTTGACCGAAAGATCGGTCTGTATCTGGTCGTCTGGGTTATGTTCCGTGGAGACTGCGTCTGGCTCTCCTGTCTACGGAGGAGAATGATAACGTCAAAAAAATAAAGGACTCCTCTGGACAGATGGATCTCTCTGTCTGCCACCAGCAACAGCTGACCAGGAAGAAGGTGTTTTTTTTTTTTTTTTTCGTAATCTTTGGCGTTGGTTTGTGTGTTTGCAAAATAAATCAAAAAGTTGTGAACAGATTAGCATCAAACTTGCAGGAAAAGTAGGTAATGACGTAAGGAACAGATGATTAAACTTTGGTAGTGACCCGGAAATATTTATTGATTTTTGAAGAATTTTTTAAATCGTTCGGCTAATAAGGTCAATGAACTCAGGTGGGAGTTCAAGCTGCATGAATGACCATGACCGTACTAGCGGGTTTACATACAATGTACACTCACCAAACTAAGTGCGTGCTCTGTTCGGGCAAGGTACCATGCAGCTGGAAGCTGATGACGTAAACAAAAGGCTTCGAGATCTAGATATTGTCTAGAAATCTACATGTATGTGTGTATTGGTAGAAATTGAGTTGCTGGCATGGTGGAGGTCTGCGCTCTCTGACTAGTCTGAGTGCTTTTTTACGTGATAGTTTGGTTAATTTACAGTTTCAATAACCTCATCAGCACTAACTAATACTATTAGTAGGCACGTCACCCGCCCGCACCCAAAAATCAGCCGTTTCAAAATGATCGTGCGTCTTCGGCCATTTTCATGTGAAGTGAGTGATGATACTGGGGTGAGAAATCATGATTGTTTTGTCAAATTGTTGAATGATGAGAAATAAAAACATACATATTTAAGAAAAAAATATCTGTTTCTTGCGTGTCTGTGTTGATGTGTGTCCGTTTTTGATGACAAATACGAAAAAAAGAGGCTTGAAGCGCGGCTTACCGACACGGTCAGGGAAGCTCGAATGGCAATATCTCGGTGGCAACCTCCGCGCCACGCAATTTCGTAACCTGTTTGTGTGTGCTTTCTGCATCGTTACCGGGTGCCACACGTAATATATCTGGAAATGAGGTTGCCAATCACCAAGCTGTACATATGTATACCTTGGCATCGGGTACCGAGTCCCGAAATTTTCCAAGATAGCGACTCGCGCCGGCAAGCGACGGGAAGGCAAGAAGATGTACTTTTTTACCCGAATTTGCTCGAATATCTAAATTTTGATATCAGATTATTAATTTTGAAGTATTTTCCTTTCATTTGATATATGATTCATTTTTCAATTATTTTCATGGCATTTGGGACAGCTTATTGTTTTCCGCCTTCCACTCTTTTTTGCAGAACTGCCTACGCTACGCTACGGCCGCGAACCACGAGTCAGGGTTTGACCTTGTGCAGCGCTATGCCTATCTTTTACACATGTTAGCTGGACTTAGTTTATTTTTCAACAAATTTGACTGGCCCGTCAGTGATTTCATGACCAAATTGAGGTATTTCCACGCTTTATTACAAGAAAATTACAAAATTCTGAATGCTCATTTTTTCTTTTCTTTGTGGTATGTCCAGCTTTCTAGCAACTTGACGGTGTTTGGGCAATTATGAATTTATGATTTTTTTTTAAATACTGGGTCAAAATGTGCCAAAAATGCAATTTTCCCAAAATGGCTGAATTTAGGGTCTTTTTTCGAGTCTTATTTTTCGCATAACTCGAGAACGAAAAAACGAATTTCAATTTTTTTTTTCTGTTTTGTGTTTCTTTTATGCCCCTCCTTCCTCTGCAAACGGTTTTAAGTTAAAATAAAAAAGTTTTAAAAATGGTGTGATATGCCTACTATTAGTGTAAAGTACTAACCAATGCATGATGCCATTACGAACACAATAATCAAGAATGAAATCATTGCCATAAATATTGGCGAATGCCTACAGAAAAAGTGCTTATGACTTGCTACTCGCTCGCTACTCCCCGATATGAATGCACGTATTCCTAGCCTACAATAAATGCACATGCTAAGATTAGCAGGCCAGTCCATTCTGATGGAAAGCTGACATTAAATGCTAAAATGCGTCCACTTGGGAGAAACTAAAAAAAAAGAACTTAGCGCTAGTCCCCGAAATTGCATGCATCTACAAATGCACATATTCTTTGCTTGAAAAGGCAAGTCCATTGCTGAAAGGATGTTTGATTTTGTATGTAGATATCAAACACAACTTTGTGTTTGATTCTGATCAAACGCAAAGTTTTGTGTGATACAGTACTTCCATTTGATGTGAAGCTGTGTTCAGTCGCAAGTCAAGTTTCTAGCATCGGGACCCAGCCCAGTAAGCGTTACAGAAGCTAGCAAATTACCACGGTATACTCTGACGGTAACAATTTGTTTCTGCTGGCTAATTTCAGCAGAATGCACTTAGCTGACCCCCAGAACTTGGGCCAGTGTAGGGATGGGGTTGGGAGGTTCAGTCTCAGCAGAGCAGCCTGCTCAGTCTAGATTTTTAGTTGAGATGAGGTGTGCCATTACCAAGACCCAGGGATCGGGGGGGGGGGGGGGGGGGGGTGGTTATGCTGCAGTTACTGTTAAATACATTTCAAATGAACCTTTTACAATAAGTAAAGAAGTGCTGTAAGAGAAGGCAGGAGGATAGACACCCAGGGCTATAAAAGTGTTGTATTGTTCACTTGCAACAGACAGTTGGTCATAAACAGTTGACATGTTGTACAAACAGCCATTAAAAAGTAGGCTTACAATACTACAGTGTAAATAGCTAACATTATAAGAACCCGAGATGCAAGTGTACAATGTATAGCTGTACAGTATGTACAGTGTAGGTGACTATTCTGCTCTTCCAAATTTTGTCAGTAGAAAAACAAATAATAATCCAACATCATGTTTGTGTACAGCTGTACTTGTTTTATTATGTAGTTTTTATGTATGATTATTGTAGTAGATTTTGCACATGATGTCCTGTTGTTGTTTTTTTTCATGCCTACACTGTAGAATATTGCCATATTCTTAGACATGGCTAACATACATATTTGTACTGTATTCTGTTTAGTCATGGTACAATGTAAAATTGGGAATGACCATGGAAATAATATAAATAATCAACGAGACCAGTAGCC
Organism: Diadema antillarum; assembly: GCF_040938485.1. Classification (NCBI taxonomy): domain Eukaryota; kingdom Metazoa; phylum Echinodermata; class Echinoidea; order Diadematoida; family Diadematidae; genus Diadema; species Diadema antillarum. Next base: position 750,007 of record NW_027270977.1, on the reverse strand, counting down.
AATGGGGATACAAGTTTGTAGGCAATGGATGATGAAATGTCCATTCATGCAGCTTCATGTACATTGTACATTGTACATGTACTGTACTGTACAAATGTATACCACACATACTGTACTGTAGTACACATGGAGAAATTTCAACAGTGGAAAAATCCAGTTAACTTTTTTCATCTTTCTCATTTTTTTCCCCTAAAAATTCAAATGACATCTTAGTCTGCATGTCAATCGAGATTTAAAGTAATTTTGAAATCCATTATCTTTTTTAAAGGGACTGTACAGTACTGGTTGAGGTGGGGATTCATGTTTTGAACATTCCTAGGTGAGATAATGAGAAACCTCTTCTGAAATATGAAGGAGCATGTAATTTTAAGGATTCAACGTTTATTTGATGAAAATTGGTTTTCAAATAACGGAGATATCCAAAAAGTGATAATAATAAAAGACTACAGGCCATGCCTTTTATTAGGATCTCTTTGTTTCACCTTGTTTTTGGATATCTCAGCCATTTCAAAACCGATTTTCATCAAATAAACTTTTGATACCCCTTAGAATTGCATGCTCTTTGACATTTCACAGACTGGTTTCTGAATTTCTCGCAGAACGTTATGAAGGAGCATTCAATTCCAAGAGAAATTCAATGTTTATTTGATGAAAATTGGTTTTGAAATGGCTGAGATACCCAAAACAGAGCACTACTAATAAAAGGTGGGACCCACGTTTACATGTACTACTGCTTTGTTATACTTTGTTTTTGGATGTCCCGGCCATTCCAAAACCGATTTCCATCAAATAAACTTTGAATTCCTCTTAGAATGGTATGTTCTGTACTATTTAACAAGTGGTTTCTTGATATCTCGCAGAAAGTTAAAAGCCCATTTCTCAACTCCACCAATACTACATATACCATCCCTTTAACAACTCACAGAAATGGTGCCTTCTCACTCTATTAAAACACAAACTTGGTGTACAGTGTACTGTAAATCATCTCAAAGGTTCAGTTGTACATTGTATACCATTGTATAAGTGTCCATGTGGGAAATTCAGGGAATGATATTCCTGCTATTGCATTGCAATTTGCTTTGCATTTTTACACCACTGCTACACAAACCAACTTTTGTATCTCTTCCATAGAAGTGTACAGGATACATTTTGAAATATTGTTCATCAGCTGGAATTGTAATCAAATTTGAGTTCGAAAATTATTCCCTGAAATTACAGATTTTCCTCATGAAAAGGGATACATGTAAATTCTTTTAATGTACAGCTGTACATTGTATACGTACATAATGTACATTGTACTTGTACGTGTACAAGTGTACATGTAATACAGTGTACACATGTACTTTGTTTGCATGTCATCAGTGGGCTTCTCAATTATCAATTCAACCATTGGCAAAATTGTCTTAAAAGGTCCCAATTAGCAAAGTACTGTTCTCATGGAATATGTATTGTATACAAGTACAGTGTACATACCGTACAGCTGTATATGTACAATGTACATGTACAGTGTACACGTCCATACACTATGATTGTATTGTAGTATTAGCTGCCTGCATACAGGTATGAGATGTTCTATGAGAGGCTGTATGAGAGAACAGTAAGGGACTGAAAAAAAATATACTGTCACAGTACTTTTACATTGTATACATGTACAGTACATGTACTATACATTTGTAAAGAAGTGAATACATTTATCTGTTTGCATAGTTTTATTTTATTTTATTATATTTTATTTTACCTTTGTCCTTTTCCTGTACAGTACATACACATACAGTTACTGTAATGTACCTGTATATGAGCTCCCCTGCAGAAACATATTACCAATTGTGAGGTCTTCAGTGGAGAGATTTTATTATCGTATTAAAGTTTAAACAATAACAATGTTTGTTCTGCTTTGATAATTTTGCTTGATTTAATCTCAGTATTGACTGGGGCAGATTATCTTGTGCATAATTGAGCCCCATTTATTTTCATTTTTCCATAAACAGTAACATTGTCATTAAGAAAGTTGCAATGTACATTGTATGTATGTGGTCTTCTAAATTTATGTTTTCTGTGTTTCACATGCCAGAAGAAAGTGATATTTTTACAATCATGATTTTTTAAAACTTCATTTGATTGAGTGCTTGTTCACTAGAGATTGTAAAAGAAATGTAATCATATACTTTATTTTCATATATTTTATTTTCATTATGGTCAGTGTCTATCATGCACATTTCTACCTGTGCAATGTACAATGTACCTGTTTTACTGTGTATGTACACGTACATTTATCATAAATGCATGTACTGGTACTGTACACTGTACAGTACCGGTACCGATGTAGTAGTATCAAAAATTGAATATATATTATACAGTGTAATGTATGGGTACAGGGAATTCCACAAGTTTTTTTTTAATGTGTTTAAGAGACGTGCTAAAATATTAACAGGTTAGAGAGTATTGATGACATGCCCAATGGAAGAAACTTGCTTTCTGCTTTGCAATAGTGAGTAAAATGTACATTGTATCTGCCAATGTGCTATTTTTTTTCATCCTTTGATAACACTATTCTGAATTCAACAGCTCATTCTGTATGGTCAAATGATCAAATGCAAAGCAAAAAATAGCACCAGAAAGCATCTAGAACTCAACGGTTTCCAAGGCTCTGTCAACAGCCGGAGCACACCCTGTACACACATTTGTACATGTACAAATTGTACGCTGTAGGCCACAAAAGAGTTTTGCAATAGGGATATGGGCTGTACTGTATGCATGTGTACAATGTACATGCTTACAGTTGTACAACATGTACAGGTCTGTGAAACTTATTTATTATTATTATTATTATTATTTTCAAGATAGTGCAACATGCTAATATTTTAAGTTGTAAACCATCAGGGATGTGTTTGTGTGTGTGTGTGTGTGTGTGGGGGGGGGGGGGGGGGGTTGGGGTTGCAGTGTGGGAGATACAATGTTGTATATTAATGTTCATATTGTTCTCCCCTAAACAGATTATCCTTAGATACATAGTCATGAGTAATTTAATTACTCTGAGGCTATAAAAGATATTCCTACTTGTACATTGTATAAGAAGTTCCTGACTCAGTATTTTTTACTTTTTCTTTCTCAACATGTAAATCAAGCAGGCTGTATGTTTTCCTACAATTCAGTTATTCCTCAATTTAATACAACAGTCTGTTTATTGTGTGCAGAATTAGCTGTTCACTTTTCCCCTGAGTTGCCACAATTTTGCAATTGTTATGACAAAACTGTGCTTTATTCATGTACAAATTTGTAGTTCAGTAGCTTGTGCAATTCATAAGTACGGGGTATTTCCATCCAGAAATGTATTCCATTTAATGTATAAAATGTACAGTGGTAAGGATGGTTAATAGGTCAAATAAGTTTTTCATTGAAAACATGGCTTTACTTAATGTATGTTATCCATAGCATGAAGAGTCAATTTTATGCATTAGTTTCCACAGGAATTTTGCAGCAGAAATGATGATTTTGTCACTTTGATCATTCAAAGTTACATGTACTTGTATTAAAGACTCAGAGCACATCTGGGTCATGGCTCTCTGTAATGGCTTGACTTCGGTAGTCTTGTGTAGAGACCCTCTGCCTGCTGTTCTTGCAGTGGCTACAATGAGAGATCCTTGACAAAGTCTATACTGTGTACACATGACTTAAAACTATATGAGTTGAAACTGTAATGATTGTTGTTTTAATGTTTAAATGAAATGAAAAATAAAACATGTTCTGCATGTACATGTACAGTGCTTCTCATAATACTGAAACACACTATGGTTTTCTTCCTCCCATGCAGGTGTTGGAGAAGCACCTGAAGACTCCCATGAGCTACAAGGAGATCCTGAGAGAGATCCAGGAGAACAACCTCAAGGACATCAAGTGAGTCAGGGGAGATGCCTGCTCAGCTGGCTGGTTGCCTAGCAACCACTAGCACCCTGAATGGGGGTGTTGTGGGTTGGAATTTGAGTCGATTGAGTGTGTGACGTCGACCATTCATTGATACAGCACGACAGATTTAGATCTCTTACACGCACAAGTCTATTAAACAATCCATGTGGGAGTACTATATAGATATTCGTATGTGGTTACCATGGTAATTGTTGCCATAGGCAGCTGCAACAAACAAGTGACTAAAATAAGCCTGCAAATGTGGGAGATGGAGATAAGTGCATATCAATTTTGCACACTGTTGTGTACAGAGGACATAATCTCTATACCATACACACCGTTCAATGAAAGTATATTTTCATACAATGTAGATGGAATATTGAGAAAATTATGCAAATTATCCCAGTTAGAATCTAATCATTCTGATACTCTTGCATGTTGAATGTGCATTCCATCCAGTTTAGACAGTGCTCAATGAATCTTTTCTGCTAATAAATTATGCAAAGTTAATTTGATAGTTTTGTGTCTGCTATTAAGAAGTGCTTGTGAGTCTTTCAGAATATTTGTTTCCCTGAGTTGATTTTAAATCACAAGCCTTGAAAACCAAATGAAGATCACAGTGTAACTGTATGCATGATGTAATGAACATTAAGGCTTGTGGAATGTCGGTGAGACCAGTATACTGAGAATTTTTGCCATTCAAGAAAGATGATATACCGGTACAAGTAAAGATTAGCAGGTTTTTGTTTTCTGTTGTAGATGCTGTCTTCTTTGAGGAAATATCATGTGCATGCTGTTCGTCCTGTAACTCTCAAATATATGACATTTGCATTCTTATTTTATCTTGTATCAGTTGTGTTGGTTGAAAGACATTGAGTTTTGTCCGCTCTGCACTATAAAAATTCTGAATGTTTTTAACAACTCTGTATTTATTCCCTTCCCTTTACTTGTCCATACACCTGCTGACGGGAATGGCCATGTAGAAGGTAAAGAAGCTTGTTTCTCATTGTTCACATTTGCTGTACTTTGTAATTGTGAATTAAAGATGACTTTTTTACCGTATTGATGATACATTTTATACATGCAATGCCCATGTTGTGTTTGAATGTGTGTGTGTGTGTGTGTGTGTGTGTGTGTGTGTAGTGCTGTATGCGGGTGTTTGTGTGTGTACACGTGTATGTGTGCTTTACAAAGTAATTGTACCTGGGAGGGAGTAATGTGATTTTCATATTTTGCTTTTGTCTACCACAAAATAATAGGCTGAAGAAGTCATACCATGGTTTACATTAAATCTAGCATGATGATATTTCAGAGCATTATCATCCATCATCTCAATTTATTGTGGTTAATTGGGCATCAAACGTTCAAAACAGTGTCCTCTCATTTGAAGATCATACTGTAACAGTGGATATTTTCACATGAGTAATTTGTCATGCTTGGCCGGGTAAGATGAGTTTTGCACATTATGAATTCGGTGGAATCAAGACATCCACTACTGGAACATATGGCAACCAAAAATATTTGTGTGCTTGTATTTTTGCGCTAGTTTCTGGATGCACAGAACGTGCAAAAATTGCCACTTTTACAGTGTTTTGTAGTATTTACTGCATGTTAAACTTTTTGTGCACTTTTGACAATGTTAAAGGACAAGTTCACCTTCATAGACATGTGGGTTGAGTGACTGCAGCAATATTAGTAGAACACATCAGTGAGAGTTTGAGCAAAATCGGACAATCCGTTAAAAAGTTATGAATTTTTGAAGTTTCTGCTCAGTCACGGCTGGATGAAAAGACTACTATAGCTTGTGATGTCACATGAGTACAACGATATAAAGAAAGAATATGGAAAATTGAACATGTTTCCAATTTTCTCGCATAACAAAAGAACTCTCGACTTCTGTCTTTCAGAAGGCAGGGGGAATGATATTACCCTGAACATACGTCAGTAGCAAGTCCAAGAAATGTGCACTTCATTCAAAAAGTAAAGTTTTGTGAAATTCTCTTTTTATTTTCCTTATATAGTTGTACGCATGTGACATCATACACTGTAGTAGTCTTCTCTTCCAGCAGTGACTGCGCAGATACTTAAAATATTCATAACTTTTGAACGGATTGTCCAATTTTCCTCAAACTTTCACTGATGTGTTCCACTAATATTGCTGCATTCTCTCAATCCTTATGTATATGAAGATGGACTTGTCCTTTAATGATGTGAACACAAGAAGTATGAGACATGGATGAGAGTATTGCTCAAAATATGGGTAGCATTCAGCATTCCACTATACATGCATGGGATGTGTCTGAAATACAAGGTGGTGGCCTACACATAGATTTGAGGAGAACTTTAACCCTTTAAATCCCAGAAACCATGTCTGTGGTTTGGTGCTGTAATGTTTTGATATTATTGCTATCATTCATTGTTAATGTTTCATATGGTAGAGTAAAAGATAATTCCTACAAGTGTATTTTGAGCTCTTTATTATTCAAATACACACATGTAAAAATGTAAGTACGTAGATTTTAGAATTTTCAAAATCCCCAATAATATCTGATTTTGTTTTCTAGTCCTTTAATGATTTTTTAACCAAGGGTGATAGAGTCTAATCATCTTGTTAAATCAAACTCATTCGTTCGTTCGTTCATTCTTTCATTCATTCATTCATTCATTCATGTACTTATTCATTCAATTAACATTAATTTGCACATTCATATGGCAGGGTGTCTTAGGGCTGATAAGATGTGGTGACAAATGGTAGGGTGGGGGGTTTTAAACCGCAAGGGGTTAATATCAGTCATCTTTGTGTGTTTCTTGGATTTTTGATGGGGCAGGCTACCACAATGGGGTTGCACCCTGCTCTTTAGAAGGAGAAGTGAAGTAGGATCTCTTCACATGCACAAGATCTGTTTCTCTCACCCATGGGACCTCCCCCTGTACAGTACAGTTGTACATGTTCGTGTCTTATCGGAATGACAAGCTGTTTTATCTCCTTCTAGAGGGTATTGTGCAAAAGCAGATGTTTCTGAGCTGAGCTAGAACTACACCTAAAAGCATTTTGTGGCAAGACAGGCTTGCCAACAAATGAGCCACCTTGTTATCTACATTGTATTCAACTCATGTTGTATATATACCGTATGTTTCTCACATTCCATCACAGTGGCACTGTTCCCTTGGCCTGTCTCAATGCGATGCTACACTCGGGGTCCAGAGGGCGTGACAGCACATTCTACAAAGTGGGCGGTCTAATGGGCGTCTATGGATTGCGGGTAAGACCCATCACTCTGTAACCTTTGAAATTTTATGGTAGGACGGAGTCTCGGAAGATGGAGAGATATGAGATGGTGTTATTCACTTGTAATAGAGAATATTGAAGGTGTGTGTGTGTGTGGGGGGGGGGTTGTAAAACGTGTGTGTTGTGCATGGGAGTAAAAATAAACAATAAAGAAATCTTGTACCACTTCTAAATGTTCATTCACTATGATTATCTTTTTTTTTTTCTTATCCTGTAATTAGTAGTATGTTGTAATGCCTTTGAATCATTATTATGAAAAGGGACTTATATAAAAAAACCAAACCCTATCATGAATATTGGGATTCAAGGAATGCAGAGAAATTAGTCTTTAAAAAAGTCATTCTTCTAGGACATTACATGAGTACACTACAATTGTATTTTCCCTATTTCTCCAGAAGACATGGATAATGCTAATGGCTGGAATTTATTTTATTATCACGTCAAGGGGAATGCGTGGAGATGATTTGTGAAATTCATTCTATATTTTGTTTTCATGACATCACTATTCAATTTTTCTTCATTTAGAGAATCCCTATTCAGTATATTTGAGGACACTTCCTCTTTAGATAGTACGTATGGTAAGCAGTGACTCCTGAGGCGATCCAGTCAATATCCAAATTACTTGAAACATGCCATTAAAAAAAGAAAAAAAAAAGAAAAAAGATGCTGCTACATGTACGTGTACAGTACATTGGTCATGGAACAGATATTTAACAGATGCTACAGCCTTTCATATGCACGCCATTACGTGAAACATGCTATTTAAAACAAAAAACCAAAACAAAACTATTTTTGCCATTCTTTAGGCCTTAAGCACATTCTTGTTTGGGAGTTGGCTGGCTACAGTATTACCTGGCTATTTACAATAGATAAAATTGGGAAGACATACAATAACTTGGTGCTGATGAAAAAGCTTGGCAATTTACAGATAATGTAAGTGCCTGGCACATAAAGGCTTACAATAAGTTGCAGCCAGTTGGGATACAACTTGAAAGCAATCCCATTTCCAGCTCACTAGAAAAAGGATGTACATGTACATGTATATACAGTACAATTATTTCTTGGTGAGCTAATGTTCAATCAGATATCACAGTACAGTATCAAACGGTGAATAATCCATACATGTCTCACACTGTAGAGTATGAATTGTGATTTTCTGTACAATCAAGAAGTTTTCTGTGCATATCGCTATGAAGTATGGATGTTCCAGTTTTGGTGACTAGTAATAGGCAGGCTTATCTTGAAACTTTGCTGGCTTCCAGGAAGCAGTTACATTTGTAGCAAATGAAACTGTGACTGAAAGATTGCCACATACCGGTACAAAATTGTACATTAATATGCATTCTGGAATAGCATCATTACCTACAATTGTATGTGAAGTGAAAGGGTGTGTTTTGTATGGTGAGATATATTGTAGTGTTGCACATTGTAATTACATGTATGCGTGGGCGACTACTCATGGAGAAATGCCAGTGTCCATCAGGCAAAAGCTATCTGGTGCAAGTTGCGGTAAAAGTTGCTCAATGTCATACCGGCACTAGTACATAAAGTGTTACATTGAGACAGGATGCACGTAGAAAGTCTTCCCCTCTACCATTGCTGAGACACATGTGGGCTTCTGTGTTCACATGCCTTTCTATGATTTATCAAATACTATCAAGTAATCAACAAGACAATCAAGAGAAAGCAAAACAGAGCTTCAGGACCTCTGTTTCATATTGAGTAGTTCTGAAGAGCACTGTAGAAACGATCAGTATGTATTGTGAATGATTTCTTCCAGTATGGATAGAGTCAAATGGTGATGGAAATACATGTAACCTTTGACATTTTACTTTAACCTCTGACAGGTGATTGTAACCTTTGACCCTCTGACCTTTGATTTATCCTCAAACAAGGTCGACTTGCCCAAGGAAGCAGCGGCCATGCTGGAGATGCACTCGGAAGATGGGACAGATCCCCTCCCAGCTCACCCAGCTGATACCGCAGCTGACGACGAGATGGACAGACCTTATGTACCCGTCAAGAAGAGGCGTGAGTTTACTTTACTTGATCCCAACCTTCCTCCGTATTCTTCTGATAGCTCCGAAGAGAAACCCTCCTCCATAATCAGGTTGACCTTACAAGATGATATTTAGTAAAAGTGAAGCAAGCAGAACAGAGAGAATATCTTTGGAAATCAGGCAAAAGACAAAAGACTGGTCTCAAGTTTAATAGTGAAACATGAATAATTATGTTGATCTGAATGACCTTGCAACAAAAAAGAGATGATGTTGACATAGCCTTGTATTCAGTCTCTCATTTCGTCCTTACAAATCTCCACTATATTTTATGATTTTTTTTGGTAATTCTTTGAATTATTCATACCAAAGTTATCCCTAGTTGTAATGACTCTGCCCAGATAGCTTTAATCCATTGAGGACGAGCTGATATTGTTACAACACGCATTTCCCATAGACACCTGCTGGTGTATACTAGGGACTCGTCTTCAATGGGTTAATAAGTTCTGTAAAAAAAATATATACACTGTACTGCATAGGCCATATATTTTGCAAGTCTAAATTTTCGCGAATCAGGAATTTCCGACGATTTCGCGAGTGGTTAAATTCGCGATTGTGGAGTCCTGTACTAAACAGAGAATTAATGTACATGTGTATGTCACATTCACATCGGGATTCGAGTCAATATTTTCGCGTGTCTTTAATTTAGCGAATAGCATGTGACTCGCGAAATTTGTGAAAATAAAAACCCCGCGAAATATTCGGTGTATACAGTATAAGAAATCAATACGACTGTACTGTGATTGTAATTTTTCTTAGCAGCTGTGTGCATCCTACCAGAGAGAGCCCACTACGCCATACCGTCCATTGAGCGCTTCAAGCGTGACCATCCGCTGGACGGCCGCGGGAGCGCCACGAACGGCACCGACGACGGGGAGGCGCTGGGTCAGACCAGCGCGGACGAAGAGCGGGGACACCGTGTCCTGAAGGTTCACAGTCCGTCGTCCCACAGACACCGCCGGAAGCAGGCAATTGTGCCGCGGATCATCCTGAAACCGCTCAAACCACCCGACAAACCTGAAGGTCACTGACCAAAGAAACCTTGATGATAATAATAATAATTATAATAATATGAAATATTCATATAGCGCTTAATACAAACACGTTTCAAAACGCTTTACAATTATCAAAAACAAACCTGCCAACCAACAAACAAACATATAATCAACTTTGAGTACAAATAATCAACTATACATAATCATGAGTTCTGTTCTAAAAATAAATGTGTTTTGAGTTTCTTTTTGAAAAATGTCAGTTTTTATCAGTTTTTGTGCACAAGCTTGGATGAATTCTTCGGAATTGGGTGGTTCCGTACAAAGATCATTATCCCAATATGCCATGTGGCAATGCAGTGTATTTGTTATCAAACAGTGATTGTCATGGCTTGTACATGGCTCAAAAATTAGTGGTTGCCTAGTCGCGCAGGGCCACTAAAAATTGATGTGTGTCACCAAATTTCCAAAAAGGCCATCCTATGATGGCCCAATCAAGCATTTCAGACTCAAAATGGATTGTTATGTTTCCTTTTATTGCAAGCAACCAAAATTTAAGATTTAAAGATTTTAGTGGCCCAAAATGGCCACCAGAGAAAAAAGTTGATATTGATTCCTGGTTTAAAGCACCCTATCCTTTAGCAATTTATCAATTGAATCACATTTGAATTGTCTAACCTCCAATGCCCTTCACAGTGTACATTTTCATTCATCTAATGCATTCATCAAATATTTTGCACAATGTAAGCACGAATGAAGCACTTTGTATCCTTTAAGGAGAAATATTTATCAAGTTTTAGCCCTTTTATTTATCAAAAATCTCCTCTAAATTGGTTCACAAAGAGTCACTGCTATCTTTCTTGTAGAAGATCTGCTTTCATTTTCTTTGAAAGAAATATTTCTTGGTATGGTTATTTCCAACATGATGTGAGGTTTTTACTCTTGATTAGGAAGTTGTGTGTGTGCTGTGACTTTGAAATACAGCTAAGCATTTGGAAAGCATTGGTATTGATCTGACTGGACCTTGCCCAGGGTTATAAACAGTCCTGTGCTTCAATGTTTTTCTCCGTGTGATTAGGCATACGCAGTGAGTCAATTGTTTTTGAAATTCATGTGTCCTTTGAAATCAATGTGTAACTAGTTCTGTAGATCTAGTAGGTACATATAAAAGGGAAATAGACATTTGGTAAGTGATGTTTGTTGTCGTGGCTTGTTGACATCTTCAAACCAAGAAATCGAAAAAAATCGAACAAAACGAGAAGACAGGGAATAGTTTTCCTGGTATCGCGTCGCAATTTGCTATTAGTAGAGGCTACTATGTAATCCCGTGAGATTTTCGTGCCAAAATTGATTTTTTTTCGCTAACTTTGTCAATTTGGGGGTGCTGAATCCAAAAAACTTTGGTTACATTTTTTCTGACCACGTCTTCAGCCGCCATTTTGAATTTCAAAATGGCCGCCCTTGCAGATTGTATTTTGACCCGTATTTCATAGAGTGAGCATTGTAGAAGCTTAAAATTTGGTGCAAAATGCATGGGTGTGATGTCAGACACTCTGATAAATCTCTGTCTGATATTGTGGATTGTTTTGATACAATTTGTAGGCTGCCATTTTGAATTTCAAAATGGCTGCCATAGCAAGCTGTATTTTTACCCATATCTCATAAAGTGAGCATTGTAGAAACCTCAAGCTTGGTGCAAAATACATCGTTATAATGTCAAACACTCTGATATATCATTTTCTGATATTGTGGATTGCTTTGTAGAGTTTGTAGGCCGCCATCTTGAAATTCAAAATGGCCGCCATAGCGTTTTTACCCATATCTCAGTTTGCAATTACATGTATTGTAGAAGCATCAAATTTTTAAGAATGCACATGCTTGTGGTGTCCAATGGTCCAGCACAGCTGTTTCCTAATTGTGGATCATTAGATAGACCACCATGTTGAAATTCAAGATGGCTGCCATAGAAAACATCATTATAATACTGTGGTAAGCGCCTTAGATGAATGTGCCAAAATTGTCCTAGTTAGACTGAATTTATTTCCAGTTCACGCAGAATGACAGCCATCTCTCTATTCAAAATGGCCGCCATAAATTCAAAATGTAAGGATGAGGTTCTAATTACGTCATCAAGAGATGCTGAGGGACAAGAACTGCGTAAGGGGGGAGGGGGCATACCACTGTGCGATAGTGTGGGCAAGCGTGTAAGCGTTACATCCCATATAGCCAGGCGGGTATGCGGTTTGCAAACTGCGCGCTAAAACGGTTCGTTTTTGCCTCTCGGGCAACACGTTATTTTGCGTTGTGGAACCTCGTTAATGATTATATTTAATCCCAATCAATGAATATTTGTATAAAAGCAAGCATTGATGCAATTGAAGGTGATCTTAAAAAACTTGATGCTGCCTCAAGAGAATGTAGACAAACGAGGAAAAGTCTCGCAATGGCAAGAAATGCTATGGTCACCCTACCAGGCATCCCATTCACAAGCTTGTTTGTTGGCCATAAACTGAAACACTTAAGGTTTGATAGATATGATTATTTCTGGAATAACACAGAATGAAGAAGGAATAAGTAGGCTTTTCCTGATTGCCCTTGAGTGGGTCATCTTCAATTATCAAGACTTCCAAGATGTTTATTGCTGTACAGCCAATTATTCTAAAACTACAAAGGAGTAATGATAGCTCAGTTCTGTGGCGCTTGCATCCATCAGAATTCCCCCACAACTTAGAAGATCATCACATGAGGGTAATGTAAGAAACTGACACTGCCTTGAAGCTAATAAATGTGGTGTTTGGCAGTCATGTATCAGAAACATTCAAGGGATATACTCTAGAAAGAGATGAAAAGGGCTGTTTTAATGTTTTGTACTAAGAATTTGTATCTGCGAGAATTAGAATATATTAATCTCTGGAATATTGTGAGAAAGGCCAGACATCCAGCTCGTGCGAAAAAAAAAAATACACCATGTAAGATTGGATCCAAAGTCATTAAGCTTAAGGGATCGCAAATTCTTCATAACATTTCTACTGGTTCTACAGCCTGATACATTTAGACCTGTCATTATCCGGTCATTGCTGAACGATACAATTATTGAAAGGTATAAGTTCTAAGCAATTCCACAATCACTCTTCATCTCATTGTTTTATGGCCTTCTCCTCGTTCTCCCTATTAAAGGTTCATTTTTCCTACCCATGAATGCCTTAGAAACTCACAGAACTGAGCCAAATAATAGGCCTGAAAGTTGAAATACTGAGCAGTCAATTCCATCTGACACAGAGACCATGGAAAGAAAAAAAAAAGAGTTCATCAAAGATGCCATGGGAGTTACTGTCACCCGTCACTCACAAGAGATAGCCTCATTCCATTGTATGTATTAGAGCAACGAGAAAATCAGAGATATTGATGATTATTACGTAGACTCTAATATTTCAATTATCCTGATGGATCTTGTAGGTTTGCTTCACTTACTGCGTTGCATGTTGTCTGCTCCATCACTGGAAAAGGAAATGATAAAGGTACAATTGACAATTTTGAGAGATTATGCTCTGCAGTTTGTTGCGAAAAACAGGAAGAGCTAAAGGTCTGCTTTTTAATGCCTTTCATGGTGCTGGCTGAAGTTGAAAATTTGAGGATGTCTCCAAGAGCAGATGGACCAAGAAGTATCTAAACCTTGAATCATGCAGAATGTGCTATGACACAGTCCGTGCCTTCCAGAAGTTTGGCGTGGATGACTTCAACCAGGACAATTTCCCGCTTTACCCTCGTAGAGACTTGACAATATAACCAGAGAACGAACTTGTAAACTCTCACAACCTAATTTGTGCCTCTAATACATATAAATATGATATATTAGATTGTAGATATTTCGAAAGGGTATGCATAAATTGTTCAATTATTATAAAATGCTTCGAACTTCCTACATCAACGGTAGCCACAGAATTCATTATCATGCTCAAAAGCAAGAAATGCAAAAGTCATTATTTCTGGAAGAATTTAGAACTAATTCTCCCCTGTGTACAGCTTTAGAGTGCTGTTTCTAAACATGTGCAGGGAATGAGCCTAGAAAACATTTAATTATCTAAGTGACTATCCCATGAATTGTTAGAGTATATAGGGCTAATATTGTAAGTTCTTACAACCAAATCGTCTAAATGGGGCATTATTTAGTCAGTCAGACACAGTTATTGAGAGGGTTTCTTTTTGAAAGTCATTTGTTTTTAACATCAAAATCACATGATTTCCCATTCACAAATTTTACCCAAATGCTATGCTTTTAAAGGAATGTTTCACATGGCAGCATTTTTGCGTTTCAACACAACAGTGTACCTACAGGACAGGAAACACTAGAAGTGATTGACTTACACATGAGTGTTTCACCATGCTTGGGTTTGCAGTTTAAAGATCTAACAGCACCAAATATGGTCGAAATACATCTTGAATTTCAAGAGTGTCAACCAATACAAATAATCCATTATTACAGAATGTATAGGCCCTATGTGTGTGTGTTTAAAGAATGTACACTGTAAGCCACCATAAACATTGATATGTCTAAAGTTGCTTGTAACCAGAGATATTAGCTGAAAAGCAGCCATTTTGAATTCTAAGAAGGCAGCCTTGAAAGTTAGGCCTATCTGCAATTTTAGGGAGGGGAAAAGTGCATCTGAATGTTCAACATTATGAGCCCGGTTTATGCCCGAAATGTGAACTGTCTGTATTGCGTACAACATGAGATATGGGTCAAAATATACATTCTGGTATGGCGGCCATTTTGAATTTCAAGATGGCCAACTTTAATATCAAAATGAACCATCGTTCACTCAGAAAAAGATTTTCAGAATGTCTGACAACATACGTATGCTCTCTGCCCCAAATTAGAACCTTACACAATGCATACGATATGAGATACTGGTCCAATTACATTTGTTATGGTAGCCATTTTGAATTTCAAGATGGCCGCTAAGGAAAATAATCCATCATTAAATAAATAAATGTACATATTAGCATGACTGACATCATAAGCATGCTTTTTGCCCCAAATTTATACTCTACATAGTGCTTACAACCTGAGATATGGGTAAAAATATATTTAGCTATGGTGGCCATTTTGAATTTCAAGATGGCTGCCTTAAAAATGTATCAAAGCTATCTACAATATTAGAAAATGGTGTATCAGAATGTCTGACATCACAAACATGCTTTTTGCATCAAATCTGAACCTTCTATGATGCTCACATTATGCAAATTGGGTCAAAATACAGTTTGCTATGGCGGCCATTTTGAAATTCAAAATGGCGACTGAAGACGTGGTCGGAAAAAATGGAACCAAAGTTTTTTGGATTCAGCACCCCCAAATTGACCAAGTTAGCTAAAAAAATCAATTTTGGCACGAAAATCTCACGGGATCCAATATTTCGACATAGTAGACTGTACTATATGCATTTTTACACCACGGCTACACGAACTATCTTTTGTGCAGCACTTTTCTTCCATAGAAGTGTACATGATACCGTTTGAAATATTGTTCATCGCCTGAAATTGCTGATCAAATTTGAGTTGGAAACTCATTCCCTGGAAAGAGCAAGTTTTTGAAGTTTGAAGAAACAACTTGATGATTAGATAACGTAATGTTAGAAAAATGTCCCTTTATCGTAAAATTGATGAGTGTGCATCAATGTTTGCTCACCAATTTTGATATTATTCAGGCAAGGAAGATGATGCTGCATTCAAAGCCAGTCCTGAAATAGACACCAGACTCCCCATGCTGCCCAGGTCTCAGACCATCAGTGACATCCTGGCCTCGCTTCCCGGCTTCAGCGGCAAGGTGAGACCCCCAGTCCCACATGCTGCTTTCCAAGTTGGCATGCAGACAGTCGGATCTTGTAATATGCCCTGTCATTTATCCAGACCTCCCATCCATTTTGAATGTGGAGGAAAGAAGCTGACTTTTGATCATTCCCAGCTTCTATTTCAACAGCCTATTTTTCTTGATAATTTTACTACACATTGGTATGGGAACTGCTCTTTCTTTCCTACTTTTGAGCCAAATCATCCCTATATATCAGTCAGAAAGGTTGGGGGGTCTGTTTGTGTGAAACTTTATGAGAAACTGGTCTGAAGTCGATGGGTGCCTTATTTTTGCTTTTATTCCTTTCTGGTTTCCTTGCCCTTCTACCAGTATGAGCTATTTTCATCGTTTTTTAAATTTTGTTTAGTTATTCCTCAGATCATTCTCCTTTCCATCATTTCTCAACGCTCTGTTTCCATTTTTCTATTATTACCTTCACCCAAAGAGGTTATGGTGTTGTTGCCATTGGTTTGTTTGTTTGTCTGTTTGTAAAATAACTCAAACAGTTGTGAACAGATTTCGATGAAACTTGCTGTAAAAAGGAACAGATGATTTGGTAGTAATCGGGGGAAATTTTATGAGTTTTGAAGGATTTTTTTATCGTTTGCCAAATAAGGTCAGTGAACGTGGGAGGTCAAGCTGCGCGTATTTGAGGTTTGTGTACACGCAATAAAGCGCATGCTCTGCTCAAGGCGCCGTGGGGCTTGCAGGAAGCTGATGAGGTAAACACAAGGCTTCTTCATCATTAGTGGGATTCACATGTACAATGTACATATCTCAAGATTGGGGTCTCAATCGGTATCCCGCTATTTTGGAGAGAAATTGGGCAATTTTCAGCATGCGTGTATTGGTGGAAATGAGCTGCTTGGCGGAGGTCTGCGCTCTCCGAGTGCTTGTCTGGTTTCATTATATTCATTTGATGTTACTACCAGCACTCACTCACAACAGCATCACATGTTCTTGTTCGTGCAAATGTTTTGAAAATTTTTGACATATTGTAAGGTACATATTTGTGTCTATTGTTCACCACACATGATACAGGAGGAGATGGCACAGCTGGAATAGGAATAAAGCTAATCTAAAGAGGGTGTTTATTTTAATATATATTAAGAGTTTGTTTGCAAAAACCGATAAGTCCATTTTCGAAGATTTTGAAGTACAGTCTCTGTCATAAAGTACGAAATAATACCTTTTAAATGATATATTGGTCACTACATATAAAGGTACATTTTTGAAGTTATGGCCAAAAGAAGCACAAATTTTCTTATTATTCTCTTTGTTTTTCGTGACCCTTAATCGCAAATATCTCCATTTGGCAAATATGGACTTATCGGTTTTTGCGAACAAACTCTTCATATATAGGGTATGACCTAATTATGTCATAATATACTACTAAGTTCAAGAGACACTACTATAGTGGCAGGCATTTACAATTTAATATTTTACTAAGAGTCCAGTGATTTTTGGGAAACAGTATTCAAGCACTTCCCGACTGACAGTGAAGTAAAGCTGTATGAATGGACTAAATAATACATTTTATGCTATTGCATTGTTTGTTCAGAATATGCTAAATATTTCGTATGCATCATGTTGAACTGCTTATTTTTGTTTTATTTTTATACAGCCACGACGAAGACACAAGAAGAACAAGAAATATGGCTCATGTAAGTTGAGACTCCATTGTACATATTTTCTTCTTCTTTCATGCAGTGTATTTGTAGGAAATATGATACATTGTATGTGTATGCTCAAGTGTATGTATCTATTGTCCACAGTAAACCCAAGTGAGGGTTATAACCACCAGTTCTCTGTGGAATATTTTTGAAACATGTGAATTTAGAGAGTCACACGACATCAATCTACAATCTGAAGATGAGGCATTTATGTTCCAGGGATTTAAATGGTGTGTACAACACTATGAAGTTTTAAACCTGAGAAATACCAAAGTTATTTGTGTTCAGAGTTTCAGTATGTACAGTATGAGCACACTTGTGCGCATAGTTGTGAAACTCTCCCATTAAAAACTTCACGCCAAACCCCTTGTCATGTACCACAGCTGACAATTTTAGAGTTTTTGAAATATTTTTTGTCGCCTACAAATTGGTATAAGTCCCTTTGTGTCATGCCATTTACCAAGTTCTTTATTCAAGCACTTGATGTTTTAGTATCACAAAGACTAAAGCGGTGTAGCATGTCTGGAGTAGAATTGTATGTATTTTCCTCATACTAAATAGTTTCTTGAATGTCTTCTGTCTTTGCAGCACCCTATCTAGACTTCAAGAGGAGACCCCATGTAGACCTTGAAACACCCAATTCAGTTCTTGCCAATGTTAATCTCAAGGTAAGCTGGTTGAACTTTTCTCACTGTCTCGGGGCAACTCTGTTCATGTGAGATACTAAATGAATGATGACATCAGATTAACATAACGTCGGGTGCCCGTACATTGGCCGCTAACGCAATACAAATTGTATTGCGTTAGCGGCCAATGCACGGGCACCCGACGATAAGTGACTCTTATTGTTTGCATGAAATACATGTAAAACTTGTCTTGGGGTTGGTAGAGGGTTATGTTAGGGTTGCATCATTGTAATTGATAATAAAGCTGATATCTACTACCTGCAACATAGTCTTATCATAGTTTTCATAGCTATATAACCCTAACTTGGGGTAATTGCTTCTTATATTCCAATGATGTCTCTTCAGCCAACTTAGTGAATGAAATTATCTGATTATTTTTTGACGGCAAGGCCTTGATCAACAAGCACACCTTTGCCAGCCTTCCGTCTCACTATCAGTACCGCCTGCTGAAGCTTCTCCCGTCTAATGATCGCTACAAGGGCAGTGACAACTGCCTCAGGTGAGTTAACCCTTTATCTACCATGGCACTGTAAAAGCTTATGGTGCTGGTTTAAATAGTAGCATTCAGATGAGGTCGTCAAACTTAACCTAATTGTATCTGCATTTGCCCCAAATTACTGTATGTTCGTGGTGGTTTCTGCTGTGGTATGGTGTTTATTGTCTTCCTGATCAAATGAGCACCGAGATTGGGCTGTTTGGGCAATTTGCTGTGATCTGTGCTTCTTCTTTCTTTCTTTTTTTTTTTTTTCATATCTCGTGGAGTGTTGTCACGAGGCTTGTGCTAAGGAATGTATGTAGTGCAGTGCCACTCAGTGTTCAAATCAGTTTCTTTAGTACCAGTAGATTGACATCAAAGAAAAAGAATGGTAGAAGTTTAATTATTAGTCTCACTTGAACTGTGAATGTTAGTAGATGTAAAGTCTTTGATGGCATTACACTTTGAATAAAGGAAGTGTGCTGTTTGTACATTTGAACTGATTGCTGTACTCTTTGTTCTATGAGTGGTAATGAGATTCAGGATATTCACAATAATGATGGCAATTTTGATGTGTTCTAAAACAATATCATAACTATTTTTACATTGGTGCAGTCATCTCACCATAATCACCATCATTGCTTCAAATCCGGCTCTGTAGCAATGCAATCACAAGACCTATTTCAATTGAAGTTTGAATGTAATTTTTTTTTTTTTTTTTAAAGAATTGATTTTGTTATTTCATTTCTGTAGATAGGAAAATAGAGAATGGAATTAAATACTGGTAAGGCTGGAAAGGCTCGGAAGAAACTGAAGTTGAGGTTTATTAAAAAACTTTCTTAAACAGAATTTGGACTTAGCATGATTTTAATGCGTGAGCCCTGTATAATGAGAGCTGCCCTTTGCTGGATAGTCATTTTTTTTGTTTGTATATATGTTCTTAGGCTTGGAGCATCCGCCCTCGACAATGAGTTTTTTGCCCGGGCGTGCACCAAGTGGCGAGAGCGCCTGGCCAGCGGAGAGTTCACCCCGGAATCACAGGCCAAGCTAAAGGCTGAACTTGAAAAGGAGCGGGCGAGGCTCGACCCCTGGAAGGTACTGGGACCTCAAGCTTGTCGTCTTCTCCTTCATTATCTTCTTTATCTTTTCTTCCTCCTCCTCCTCCTCCTCTTCCTCTTCTTCTTCCTCCTCTTCCTCTTTCTCCTCCTCCTCCTCCTCTTCCTCCTCCTCTTCCTCCTCTTCTTCCTCCTCTTCTTCCTCCTCCTCCTCCTCTTCCTCCTCTTCCCCTCTTACCCCTTTCCCTCCTCCCCCTCTTCCTCCTCCTTCCTCCACCTCCTTCTCTCCTCCCCCTCCCCTCCTCCCCTCCCCTCTTCACTCATCCTCTTCACCCCTCCTCTTCCTCCTCCTGCTCCTTGTCCTCCATGTTCCTCCTCTTCTTCATGTTCTTCTCTTTAATTTACAGCATTACACCAATTTTGAGAAGATTATTCATCATTGCATTTGTAATCCTATGGACAAATCATCTATAAATCTAAATGCTCATGAAGCAACCCCATTGACAAAGATTCCTTTAGAGTATTGATGAGTGTAGATTTGAAAAAGGATTTGTTTATTTTGTTGTTGTTTTTTTTACTATTTATTTTTGCCAATGTAGTCATCTGTGCATTAAATGACTGGCATATGACTGAACAGTTTATGTTTCATTCAAGATGATCTTGCTTGTTCTTCATTATTGTCTTTCCAGGCAAAACATTTTGAACCTGTATGGGGCCAGTCCAGTGTACCTGAGCTGCAATCGAAGTTCCCAAGCCCCACTAAGTCGTCGAAAACACCGCCAAAGATCCACAAGTCATCTTCAAACTCATCTCCGTCTGCCACAACCTCTGCCGCGACCGTAACCAAAGCGTCGCCGGCAAAGCCCCAGAAGCACGTCGTGGTGAGCCACAAGACGCAGGAGGCACCAGCGAAGATCATTCTCAAAATTTCAGTACCCAAAGATGGGGTGGCAGGAGGGGTCTCCATCTTGAAGACATCATCCAAGGATCTCAGCCGCACAAAGAGCAGCAGTAGTGGCAGCAGTGTCACCAGCAGCAGCAGCGGGTCGTCCGAAAGCTTGAAAGCGACAATACTGACTCGTCCGAGCATTCCGCCCACAAATGCGGCAGAATTTTCGTGTAGCACACTGCTGTCGACGATGGCTGCCGAAAGTCAACGCCAGCGTGCTGCAGCGGGCGGCACAAATGTCACCAAGATCAATGACCTCATGAAGCGGAACGCTCAGCTAATACCCCCAGACCTGTCAGTGAAGCGGCCCTCAGACTCAGAAGAGTCCCCAGAAAAGAGACAAAGAGTCGATTCGGAGGGACAGAGCGGGCAGTTGAGGACCAGGACTCTTGCGCAAATCAAAGCCCAGACGCAGGCCAAGCAAGGCCAATCACAGACGAGGACTCTTGCTCAGATTAAGGCGCAGATGGCGGCCAAAGCGCATCATGGCCAGACAAGGACGTTGGCCCAGATAAAGGCCCAAACAACCGCCAAGTTGCAGGCCAGATTGGTGCCCAGCAATGCCCAGGGTGTTGCCAGGCCGGTCAGCCACTCCCCGGCCATCCTGGGACGGCCTCGGGCGACATCCCACAACTGGATGAACCTGAAGTCCATCGTGCCAAGCAACGCCACCGCAGTGAGTAGTGGGGCTAATACCAGGGTGCATATAGAAGGCGTATCAAGTGGGGAAAGCAAGCTGGCTACCCCTAGTAAAGTATTGACAGTAACAGTATCGAATTCAACACAAGGCCAGCCAGTGGTGCAGACTGTTAAACCTATAATCATTAAGACCCAACCAGGCCTGAGTGTTGTACTAGTGTCTCAGTCCAATATGAGCTTGCTACCGAGCAATACAGCCAGGATATCGCAAGAGAACAGCCAGCAGTCTAATGTGAAGACGACTAACTCTGTCGCAACTTTAGTCTCCAGCGAAGTTGGCAATAATTCCAAGACTGTAACGTACATAACGCTCCCATCCAGCAAGGCAGTAGCGAGTGTCACACCCCCAAGCACAGTGACCAGTGGCTCGTCCAGTGCTTCACAGGCCAGCGAGGTGACCACGCCGGATTCGCCCAAAGTGTCCCAGATATCGTCGGCGAGTACCGAGAACCGCACTGTGAGCCTGGTTCACGGGAAGGTGAGCGTAGCCAACGGGGCGACGGGTCACAACGCGTTGAGCAGCTCTATCCAGCTACCCTTGAAAGACTCGACCCACGGCCAAGTGACCGTGGCCAAAGTGGTGCCGCTGTCCAACAACAACTCCACCGTGCAGAACACGGTGTGCTCGTGCCAGAGCTCCGTCGTGATGGCTGGCCCAACGACTACGAGCAAGAGCAGTCTGCTGCCCTCGGGTGGCAAGGACAGTCCGGAAGGCGCCACGCTCGCCGGGAAGTGCACGTGTCGCCTGAAGGCTATGGTGATGTGCAAAGGTTGCGGCGCATTCTGCCACAACGACTGTATAGGCCCGTCAAATCTATGTGTGTCCTGCCTGATAAGGTGATGAAACGTGAGGTGGTAGGCTGTTAAACTCCTCTTGTTAGAGCGGTGTAGTTATTCTGTTTCATTTCAACAAGGTTTGTGGTGTGACTGTATCTCCTGTGTCCTTTCTGATTCAGACTATTCTAATTGTTTGTAGCATGTTGCTATTTTTTTTCCATCAAAGCATTGTCTTTTGCATATTGTGATGTGCGGACAATGCAAACTATCATGTGAGTAATTTGTATTGAACAGCTCAAGTCGACCCCCTCTATGAACTGACATTAACTTTATTAAACCAAAAAGTCTGATTTACCTTCAATATTTGTGATACAGCACTTTTTTTTCCTAAAT
Organism: Diadema antillarum; assembly: GCF_040938485.1. NCBI lineage: Eukaryota > Metazoa > Echinodermata > Echinoidea > Diadematoida > Diadematidae > Diadema > Diadema antillarum. Next base: position 727,211 of record NW_027270977.1, on the reverse strand, counting down.
GTAGAGATTTAAAGCTCAGTACTTATTATTAATCAAGACTTCATGTTGCGAGAAGTGACACTTTGATAATGTGACATGTGCAATGAAACTCATAGGGGTTTGTAGATTTAAAAGAGCAAAGAGTGTTAGCAAGCAGCTATTTTAGAACCGTGTAGTAATAGCAGAGATTTGTGTCCTATGGTTGGAATGTATTCTATATTATTGATGTGGCAAATGGTATTTGGGTGCTACTGATGTATTTATTTCTCCCCCCTCCCTCCTTCCCAACTTGACTTATCAAGCCAAATAGTTAACACAAATATGAACAGAAACATGATTAGATAGATATAACAGAGTAGGTAGAGTTCAAATGTCACCCCTTGCTCCCCCCCCCCCCCCCCCCCCCCAAGAAATACTGAATTAAAAGAGAAGTACACCAAAGATAAAATTATTTGAACAGACAACCCTGTATCAGCAAAATGTATTGCAATGTAAAATGTACACTTGTGTACCTAGCTTGTTTATTTTTTTTTTTGTCTTGATCGAATGTTTAAATTGTTTTGAGACAAGCTTGATGCATTGCTGTTAGGAACAAAGGAGGGAAATACAGTCAAAACTGTCTACAGCGGCCACCCAAGGTAGACGGAAAAAGTGGCCATTATAGACAGGTGGCTGCTATAGACAGATTTCTTAACCTGCTTTTTCTCTCGGAGGGAATTGTTTTTAGTTGTCGTATGCGGCAGGTGGCTGCTGTAGACAGGTGGTCACTAAGACAGAATGGACTGTTTGTAATTAAAATGCTCCTGTGCAATTCACTTTTCGTTGTGGTGAGTTTTCGTCACCCCAGCAACTGTTCATGTGGTGTCGTAGTATCCTGATCGTGGAGGAGACATGGCCTGTCTACTCGTCACAAGAGGGAAAAGACTGATCCTTTTGCCATTATATGCAGTATCTTGATCCTGCAGCTAAAAATCATTCAACATTAATTTTGAAATGAACCATGTTTGCAACCTGGCGTTTTCTCAAATAGATTATTTGTTGCCCCACTAATGGAAAAACAGTTCAGTAAAGCCCAAATGCCAAGAGTGTGTAATGTGTTTATATTTAGATATCTAGCAGACTCAAGGAGAATTTGCTTATTAAAATGTTTTCTTTTCTTTTCCTGATACAAGAAGAGAAATTGGAAGTCAACCACCACAAATGTAATGTGTGAGCTCAGTTTATAGTTGGATGAAGATTATCCATTCTATGAATATGCCATGTTGTGCAGAGGGTAATTAACCAAGTCTTTCTGATAGACAGTCTGTCTGCATAGATTGCCAATGGCTGTTTGAGATGGAGGGGTTGAGAAGGTCGAACTAACCTCTCTACTGTAAAAGTGGATATTTTCCTGTGAGTAATTTTTCACTAGGTAAGATGAATTTCCCAAGTTTTTAATTCTGCAGAATCAGAACATTAATTACAGGAACATATGGCATACAAAACTATTTGCTTGATTTTATTTTCGCGCTGTATGGATGTGCGAAATACACAAAAATGTCCACTTTTACAGTATTCAAGTTCTGGACAGACCGTCCCGTGTCCCACATGTTGACCATCTGAAATCCTTGAGATGAAGATTCTGCCAAAAGTCAGAAATTCCAAAGATTTTCAGCTGACCTAGTGTCGTTGACTGCACTAAGAGAAGCAGATGTGTACAGGTGCTTTGATCATTGAAAGAGAATCACTGCAGAGTTTGGTTCTGGCATTGTTCTAGGGGTGAAGCTACATGTATGGCAGTAGATTTCTACTATCTGTGGCCAAATTGTTATGCTGTAAAAACTGAAATTATCATCTGATCAACTTTCTGCACGTGCCCTGTTAAGAGGGATTTCGCATGTTTTTAACTTCACGGACATTCACAACAATTGAGCGAGATCTTCAAAACATCTCACAGCTTCCATGGTGACTTTGGGTTTTTGCAGGTAATTGGTGTACGTTGAGACGGCAAAGTCACTCATGCTACAGGACTTGCAAAGCTCAAAAGTGAAGAAAACTACGGATAACAAAAGAACAAAACAGTCAAAAATTGACACGCTTTTATTTTCATACCAGTCTCATGTCACACGAAATGTGCAAATATTTCCACATTGAGAACTGGAACTATTCTAAGAAAAAACAAGAAAAAGACCATTAAAAAAAATTATTGTGTAATTCAGCTAAAATTATAAGTCATCTTTTGCAAGATATTTAGTACATAGAGCAAAGGGTTATAACATTTCAGCTTGAGATCCCCCAAAACTGCATGTGTAGGCCTTTAAGGTTGAACTTGATCCCCATTATCAAACCTTAACCTGTACTGTATTTAAGTAGCCAGGATGAAAAATCTAAAATAATCTCCCCTGAATACACACAGACTTTCTTTCTTTCACTACTTCTTGTGTCTTCCAGTCACCTCCAGTCAAAAAGAGATTATTTCATCGTCAATATGTTGCAATTGGCACCAAGAATCAGATGTTGTGCCAGCTTAGCTAGAAGAGTTGCTGTTTCAAGATGAAAGGAAGCTTTTGTGCGTGAGGATTTTCTTGAATGTTAAATATTAGACAATTCTCCTTTTATGTTGTACACAGCACATTGTTATTCTAAGCTACTGCTGAGAAAAGTGATGGCTTTCATGTGAAGAATATTGTGAGAGGCGGCAACTAGAAAAAGAGGGAGATGCAGCCTAAACTGGGATATTCATCTGGTTTGTGATGTAGGTGTTGCGCTTACAATATTTATCAGAAGTGAAATGGTTATATATCAACAGAGTGAATGAAATGTGAGCAAACTTGGAAGTAAAATTGGTAAGAAATTTTCAAAATGATATGTCGCCCTCGCCATCTAAAAGTTGCCTGTCATACCAGCATCAGTGGTCAGTGGTGGTGGTGGGGGGGGGGGGGGGGGGGGGGGGGGGAGGGGGGGGAGGGGGGAGGGGGGGAGGGGGGGAGGATAATCTCTGTGGGGTTCAAGGCTAACATTGCCTGCTTTCAACCAATTGGATAAGCAGGATGCTTATGATGTAGAACTGATCTAATACAGTACCTTTAACTCCTGCCCGAGTCATAACATGAGTAGAATGTGAATTAGCAGTTCGAGTTTAAAGGGAACTGTGAAGTCATGGTGACCCTCTGCAAAATTAGCATTTCCCGCAGTACAGCAATAACATATAGAATGCACTGTTGTTATTGGGAGTACGCTTATTGCTATACCATGATAAAGAGTTGAAGCACATCTGGTGCAGGCGTCGATGTGTGCCGTTCTGTTTGTGAATGGAATATGGCTTTGTAGGATAGCAAGGAAGAGCAGCCGTTTGCCTAAAATCTATGTGTTTCTCTAATAGGCCAGAGCAATGTGTGTTTTGAAAGCAGATTGTGCAGTCCATCAGATATTTCTAAAATGTAGCAATCAATTAGTAGCTAGTGAAAAGAAAGTGAACACGGCTGCAAGTAAAACATAAGCAACTCTTATGATATAGAGTACTGAAGTGTGATGTCAGAACCATTCATTCCCATGGAAATTGGTTCTGAACATCCTTATGTAGCCCAAATATCTATGAATACAATGCTTGCTAATCATGCTCGAACACAAGAGACTGTGACACCTCCCTTTGGTATGCTGTAAACAAATGACACACAAAATAGAGAACATTTGAGTTTGATAGCATAAAAATTCCCCAGTGGTACTATCTGTTTGGTTGCAGTTATACCAAAAGCAATTAAGCCATCCTACAGATGCATTTATTCCTAGTGACAAGAGGTGACAACAAACAGATCAGCTCAAATTACAGTTCGGGATTTTTATGTCCTTACACATCTTTAAATTTTGAAGAATTCCAACATGGCAAGTGGTGTATATATAAATCAACTTTCTCTTGATGATTAGAATACTGAAAGTCACAACCTCCCTGGAAAACCATCCTTGTGAAGCATCCTTAGGATAGTATGCTCTTAAAGTATTGTGATGTTTTAGATTTGTTGATGGTCTTGGCCATTATGGTAAATTGTTGGCTTAGTTTATGCCTTAAATTCCACTAATGTGGACATTTGTGTTGCTGCTTTCTCCATAAGGTTTGCAATTTAGGGCCCACCCCGCAGAGGCCGCTCTATTCAAACTGCAGGTACAGTTGGTGGTGGTGGTGGTGTAGTAGTAGTAAACATTTTGTGCTGACATGAATTATATATGAGTTTCTGCTGTGAGTGTATGTAGAAGATCACAGGTGATCTGTTTGAAGGTTTTGAAGTGTGGGGTACCACTCGTTTATTGAGTGGAGAGCGGGATTGTGGTATCTCGAGTCGACGAAAGATGGTCCATGTGGGTCATGAAGGCAGGTGTACAATTTAGATTTGACTTCCATATTGTAGCTATTTTCAGGTGGGGAATGGTCAGCAGAGCTGCCACTGTAAAAGTGGTTTCTTTCACGTACAGAAACTTTCGCGGTTTCCATCGGTGCCGACTTTTTCGCATGTGTTTAAATTCGTGGTCGGTAATGATGGCATTGTAACAAGCGACAGTTCAAAACATTTTCGCGTGATGTTAAATTCGCGGTTCAACCTCAAAGCGCGAAAAGCGCGAAAATAAAACCACCTCGAAAGAAACCACTTTTACAGTAATGTGATTATGCAGGATGTTCGCTTAAAATTTAAATGGCTCTTCATGGCCCAACAAAAAAATATAAAAGTCTTGATTTGGGGAATAATTTTTGCCTATTGTGGTGTTTCCAGCATACAAGTATCACCCTGATTGCTCTGTTGAACCTTCCCAGAGCTTATGTGAATGTTTGCAGTCCTGGGCCCTGTTTCATAAAGCTGTTCGTAAAGTTACGAACAACTTATGAGCGACTGGTGATCAGTTCTGATGTGCTATACTTATCAGAATTTCCATAATTCAGCACAAGAACTGATCACCAGTTGCTCGTAAGTTGTTCGTAACTTTACGAACAGCTTTATGAAACACCCCCCTTGTATAGTACTTGTATTACATGTACCTGCACTTAAAATTATGTCTTGTGGTCACCTTTTGGGGAAAAAAAAAAACTGTTTTACATTTGAAAAGAGATCTTTAAAGTAAAGGAAGGAACAGATGAGTTTCAAATCAAGAGATGTGAAAATCCGCTTTTATCAACATGGTTATCAGCGCAACGTACACTGTAATCAATCACACCATTTTCATACTGTGGTCCCATTCCCAGAATTTATGTTGACTCTGGCAACATTTGACCTCTGTATCTTTGACTCGTGCAGAGTTGACTGAATTTGTACTCAAATTGTTTAATTTGAAGGGGTACTTCTCTTTTCTCTAATACAGTAATCCTCTTTTGCTAATTGTTATCAAGAAATGCACTGTTTCATAGTGACATGATTATGATGGACTTCTCTTTGTAATGTATTCAAATTTTGGTGTATAATTGTAAGTACTTGTGTCAAAAAAGAAAAAGAAAAAAAGGAAACATCCTCACCACCACAAAGTGTGTGGACGTGGTGCCAGTTGGTACATATGCAATAATCAAATTGTAGTAGATTCTTCTCCAGAACAAGGCAGATGGTTGGAAAATATACCCTTGTGATCCTGTGATTAAGAAGTACAACAAACAAATCAATTAATGATGTCCAATGAAATTAGCTTGCTTTCACATCGTGGGTGAAAGAAATTTGATGGGGGTGTGGGTGTCATGTTTCGTCAGCATACTGGGTTTTTGTGAAAAGAATAGCTGTTGTATGTGGTAAAAAAAGTTTAGGGTGTCTGTTTGATCTGTGTAAGTTTGAAGAGGGTAGCTGATGTGTGTGTGTGTGTGTGGTGAAAACCTACAGAACTACATGTAATAAGGGAAATGTGGTAGTACACATATAATTTGGATTTTCACATTTTGGAAGACTTCAGGGGGGTTTCCATGTCTGAGAAATGATTTATGTGATTCCTAATGGCAAAGGTCCGTCCGCCTGGCCAAGGGTCAATTCTTATACAAGAGGAGATACTGACGATTTATTATGTAAACCCTTAATTTAGCCCTCAAATTCAAGTTTCAGCAGTGAACGTTATATAGACCCAAAGTTTGTAAGCTTGATGTTTTGTTGTGTGTGTGTGTGTTTTTTTTTTGCCGATACCCTTTTCAAATTCCTGTGCGAGATCTTGAATCTTAATACAAGTCACAATTATGTGTATTTCATTGCCTGTGACCATTTTATCATTTATAAACAAATTAATGATGGATGTACCTGTAATTGATATACCTTCAAATCATTTTGACTCAACTGCACAACACAAATGCAAACTTGTTGCTAGACAAGAACTAGTGCTTGAACCATAATCTAATCAGCAAACTAGATGTGGGCATTTGTTCTGAAGATACCCTCAAGGAGTGGTAATGAATTTGAAAACCTATTAATGTTGAAAATGCCTTAGTGTATGCAAATGGCAATTTCATTTTCTATGAAGAGTATACATTTCATGTGACATATTGTGAATATTGCAAAATTTTGTAAATGTAAAAAAATATGTATACATTAATATATTGTTATTCTATTTCTGTCCTTCCTGAATCTTTAGTTATTTCACGGTGAATTAGAATGAATGAATATTGTAGTATGAATGCAATGGCATGTATATTTCAATGTAAATATCGATGAAAATGTGCGGAACATCAAGATTTTTTTTTTCTCTCATGGCATTTCTTCTGACTCGAATAAATTAAGTTGAATGCTCTGCATTGAACTCTTTGCTCTCTCTCTCTCTCACTCTCTCTTTGGTGATTGGCTGCCAGTGGTCATGTGACCACAACTGAGTAAACTGGTGTGTAGTGTTCCCTCCCAAGTGTGAGGTCAAACTCTGGCGGCATCCTCTGCTACCTGTGTTGTGTATGAATGAATTTGAGTGTATGAAAGGAAGAATGACAACATTTACAGTCAACCGTGTTTCAGTCGACCTCGCATAAGTCGAATAATTGCTAAAAGTCGAAGGTCTTTTAAGTCCTCTTCTCTTATATTCTCTTGATTTCAATCCCTCATAACAGAGACTCCAACCCAAAGCACCTTCTGATCTGGAGATTCTCCCGCCTGAAACCCCTAGCAAACGGGAGACTCAAAGTTGGTGTGTGCGAAGCGCAAAATTCCGAGGGTTCTAGATGCTCTCTGGTGCTATCTAAGGCTTATTTTTTCAACATACGATAGAAATATGTAAGAAATCTTTTCCAACGGGAGACAAAGAGCCAGGGCGGGAGAAATTAAATCTCAAACGGGAGAACAGGAGATTTTGCAAAAATGGGTTTTCGGCGGCAGAGTTGGAGTGTCTGTCATAAGTCAAATTTTCTCTAAAAGTGAAAGCCATTTCCTCAGTCTAAATAAATTTGACTTGGGCGAGGTTGACTATACATGGAAGCCTGATCCAAAACTAGTGTTGGGCTACATAACTTGCCAATGGGTTTATCTGTATGTACAATACGTGTCATGCAGTAGTATGGATGATATCGAGTATCGAGGTCTTTCATTTGCAAATAACCTAAACTCATTCATGGGGATTACTTTCCCTAGAATACTATTCATAATCTACATAGTTTCTACAGCAGGGCTGCCAACCTTAAGCAGAATGTCACAAATTACATGGTAAATGGCCATAAAACAAAGCAAGTGGAGAGAGAGAGAGAGAGAGAGAGATAAATAGAGAAAGAGAGAGAGGTAGAGAGAGGAAGTAGAGAGACGTTTGACATTGAAGGCTAAAATCAATATTTGAAGAGTTTGTTCGCAAAAAACGACAAGTCCATTTTTGAAGTACGGTCTCTGTCATAAAGTACAAAATAATACCTTTTAAATGATATATTGGTCACTACATATAAAGGTACATTTTTGAAGTTATGGTCAAAAGAAGCAAAAAATTTCCTCTGATTTTCTTTGTTTTTCTTGACCTTTAATCGCAAATATCTCCATTTGGCAAATATGGACTTATCGGTTTTTGCAAACAAACACTTCATTTGTAATTGCTACATCAAATTTCAGTTTTGTTTTTTTTTTAAATTAAAAACTGTCCTCGACTCTACAATCTTTCTCTACCACTAAAGACTAGGTACTCTGTATCTTTTATTCGCAAAACTGTATTAGCTGTTACCCACAACACATCATATAGAATACAAAGTTGACAATTGGTAGTTTTTGTTTAGAAAACTTTATTCAACTCGACATCTCTATTGTAAGTCGTGCCAGACACTTCTATCATTGAATTTCGCAGTATTACAATGTACCACGGTTTACAATGCTGAATTTTGATAAATGAGTAGTATACTATTTGTCGTGGTAGTTTTCAAGATTCTCTCAAATTATTGCACTCGTGTGATGCAGGGGGCAAGCCGTAAATTTTGCAGATGTGCAACATGGGTTTAATACAATGTACATTGTACATTAGATGGAAGAGATGTTATACAATTTAAGGGTAACTGAAAATTAGTCATAACATACATTATCCAACATGATTACTGGTACATGTATGTAATAATTCCTGGAACAACTATATCAGAAATTTCTGCAGTTGATACCTGAATACGTTAACAATGTTTTAGTAGTGCTGAGCACAATGACCCTACAGATAGTTATGATGAATGCTTTTCCTGATAAATTGTGTAATCACTTTAATTTTACTTGTCTATCTCATTGAGTAAAGACAAGAATTTCATGATCAAGGCATTAAAAAAATACATAGTAAGCACTCTCTTGTGGGTGCATTGTAGTTACCATGACAATTCATACTCTACATTAAATTCTGTTTGAGTTTAAATTTTGATTATTTTGACATATGAAATGCAGTATCCTTGAACTTTGTTGTGTCTCGCTCACGATTAACACAAACTGAGAAGACGTATTGCTAAACAAACATAGCTGACAGGTAAATTGATATCTAGCTATAAGTATAAAAATTTCTATTCTACCACACATCACTTTGTGAATATATGAATATTCAATTGTACTAGCACAGTGATATTATAAAGAGGTCATTAGGTTCAAATGTTCCAAAGACCACCCCAAAATCATACACTGTACAAGCTGTTATTTTCACGAATTTCACAACACGCCAAAATTTCTCCATGCACTAGGGTAATAGCACATTTACGTTAGTGTTGGTGTCAATTCGCGAAAAGAACATCTCGTGAAAATGTCTCTGACCTCCTCATTCGCAAAAATATCTGTACACGAAAATAACAGCATATACAGTATCTTGTCTGACCTCAAAACCGAATCCCATTTACAAATCAATAAAAAGTACATACAAACATCAGCACATGCAGTAACATTCATGTACATTTATTCACTTGATCAGTAGCTTTACATACAATTGTATATAGCCCATCACCAAAAAGAATATTAAAAAAAGGAAGATGATATATGCATATATCGTTCATATCACTTGACTGGAATACATAATGATGTATTTCAAGTTAATCTTCAAAATGCTGATAGATTATCTAATGTCACACCTTATGCTTAAGGTGCACATAAGTCAAGGACATACAAATGTAAAAGCCAACAAAAAAGTATGCATCTACATGTACATCCCTATAGTATTTCTAATAAGACTATTTCTGCATTCATTTTGAGCTTCTGAATTCAACCAAAATGTGCTCTATGCAAGAGCACTTCATTTGTAACACTGATATTTAAAACACAGAATGTAACCTTGTGGGAACGGCAATAGAAACATAGGATATAATTCGATTGTGAACAAGTGCTCTTCAGGTACACACATTTTGACAACAATTTGCAATTACCTGAAGGACTTGTCAGATTATAATAATACGAATAAAAAAATTCATCCTACCTAAACACATGAAAGCTCCTACAATGTAACTGGAATAATAGGAGCAGAAAATAAGCGAAGAAATCAATCTGAACTTGTATTCCAAGTCAAATACATATTGTCTTACATTACACATGTTGTACTTCTGGAATTATTAACAATAGCCAACTTACACATGATCATTACAAAAAATATGGCACTATCTATCCATCTAACACTGTGAGAATGGACTGTTGTCACACCATACCTCTGGTTAAACTTGGACAATCAAGCAATCTATTTGATTCCTGCAGTTTAATGAAGAACATCAAATATCAACCCAAACCAAAAAGGTTCAAATGGACACATGTGATAGATATTGCAGTGGTTATAATTTTCAAGCATCAGCTAAGGTCACATGTCTTTTCAGGTCTCGCTTAAAAGATTATCACACTGCAAATGGCCAGCCACTCACTAGTTTTACTCAACATTAAGTGGAACTGACCAGATTAAAGCAAGCAAATTTGAGGAGAGAGAAAATGACATGAAGTAGAATTTCACTTTATTTTATTTTCAGATGGTCAGTATCTGTTTAGTGTTCACATACCAGGATGTGGAGGTAGGTGTCAGGACAAAGGAAATGGCCTCATTTGACCTTTGGCACAGTGGAAAATCACAAGAATCAATTTCTCCACTTTCCTTTTGTCCTGCTGTTAGTACATTCACTACAATTAATGTGGCAGTTTGACCTACAGTTTGCTGGAAGCACACCAGTGGAGTGTAAGTGAAATCCTAACCAACATTATATATACAACATTTTGACATAATTCCTTGTTTTATACAAACTGGTACATGTACTGGTACATGTATTTATATCAACAATGTATATGACCAGTGAATTATCTGTCTCAACGAACATGTACCTGCATACATGCATACACACATGTACATACACATGTTTTTGTTTTTGGTTTGTTTGTTTTTTCAAAGCAGTCATTGGAGTTAAGTTCAAATGCCCATATACCACAGTACAATTTAGGTGGCTCCATTTCCTCCTTTCTACTGAAGAGAAGATAGAACTAATCTATGAAACACTGAGTTCAGTTCTACAACTGGTACATCAGGAACACCACTAATTTACAAAATGGCAAAATCGTCTTTACATTTTATACACAAACATACCCTGCTTGAGATCATTTTTATATGTTTGTTAATCTGCGCTACATTTTCACACCCTGTGATATTGTCATTGTTTAGAGCATCATCGCCATTTGTGGGCAAACACGCCCACCATATTTAAGTCATCCATGACAGAAAGACATTCAGAAACAGAGTCAAAGGCACTCTGCATGTCGATGAACAAAACATGGGTTGTTCCTGAAGGCTTGCCCAAGTTTTGTCGGACAATATATCAACTCATGCATACATACTGCCTCGGAAAGAATTGAATTACAGCACTTAAGAAATGTAAATGAAATAGCTTGTTTCTAGGTTTTCACAAAAAAAAAAAAAAAAATCTGTGCAAGCTCTGGTAAACCCATTTAATGAAAGATGAAATACAAAATGCACTGTTACACATATATTCTATTAAAGGTATTAGTAATTCTTCAATAGCATTTAACTATTTCAGGAGAAATGCAGTTGTCATGTTTTGGATATTTTAAGTTCAATATCTATAGATAGTGTTCATTAGAAACATCTTGATTCTTTTTATTTTTTTTGAAGGTCACATTCAATGTGTTCTTCACATGAGCAAGGTGAGCTAGTAAAGCTGTAATTTTGGGCAGTCTGCCTTGATTGTTATTCTTTTGAATGTCACACTGTTTACATTGAGAGTTACAAACCAACCAGCCAGCACAGGGTTCTTACTTTACTCTCTCTTTGCATCGTCAAGGTGCGACCAGTCAGCTATACAACTAACTAATTACGCAAATATAATATGTCTGCGTACTGAACAAGGGCATACACTGTAACTCCTAAAAGTGCAAAAAAGAGCCTATACACAATGTGCGACCAGTCAGCTATACAACTAATTATGCAAATACAATATGTCTGCGCACTGAACAAGGGCATAACTCCTACAAGTGCAAAAAGAGCCTAGACACAATTGATGAGCACCTCTCACACTTCTTAATATCAGTTGTTTTTTCAGAGCCATTCCCTGAGAATGCTATATTTTCTTATTAAAAAAAAAAATGGGAAAGAAATTGTTTTGTCGCGAAGCATGCGACATGCGCCGTTGACGAACTTACGGGTCCTGAGAGAGTGCGATGGGAAACGAGCTTCCAAGCTTCTCGCCCATCTTGTGCACGGTGATGTTGACGTTGTAGCGGCCAATCTCGAGGTGGTTGTCGCCTTTGTTGCCAATATAGTAGAGAACCGTGTAGAGCGCCATTTCAAACTCCGGGCTGGTACCGATGAAGGAGCTGCCCACCGGCTTGACCTGTCCCTTCCACGTAAACTGCAGACTGACCAGCTGGGCGGTGTTGTCGGCCTGGCGATCCTTCCTCTGCATGGTTGACATATTGCGTATGTAATGTCGTTAAACATTCACTGATTGTGTACTCAAATCTACCATACATATTATCATTTGATTGTTTACTGTGTGATTGAAGGACATGATACAATGTGACACTCAATAAATGATGCCTCTGAATCCATACCCAGTTCTCGAGTCCAATCATGTATTTCTAGCGTATTTGTACCCCACAAACATCAAATCACATGACTTGTGTTCAATTTTATTCTATACAAGAGTAACATCTCAACTCAGACACAGATGCAGACATTAAGAGGACTTGAAGGACTTTAAAATCCTACCAGGGTTTTCAAGATATGTAACAATGTTGCCCCATCTTATCTCAAAGGCGTGATTTATCTCTGCTCCTCCACTTGAACCCCCATCTCTCTGTTCTTTCTCTTCGCTGCAATTATCATGTGGTTCTCACAATTGTATCCATTATGGTGATGGTAGGACATTTTCTGTCTTTGAAACAAACTCCCATTTCACATATTTCAATAATAATTATAATAATGATGATGATGATAATAATAACAATAATAATAATGATAATAATAATAATAATAACAATAATAATAATAATAATAATAATAATAATAATAATAATAATAATAATAATAACAGCAATAACAACAATAATAATAACAAGAGACCCGCGGGTCAAGCGCTCACCTGAGTATCGCAATTTCACCTTCCACGCATTCTTGCACACTCTTATCTGAGAACATTGGAAACTTAGGTCTGCATATATGGATCCCCCCTCAACTCGGGGGGGGGGGGGGGGGGGTGGGGGGGGGGGCAGGCAGCCCTGGATTTGCAATGAACAAACTTGGAACTAAAGTCATCAATGTACAAACTCATGGTATTAACTTTGCTTTATCATTTCTGGTTCTAGAGCAGAAGATTTTAAATATTCCTTAATGTGGGGGGGGGGGGGGTGGGACCCCTAGGGGCCTCTCAAGAGGGACATGGTGCCCATTTGAAGGAATTGAGATTCTATCCCCATAGGGATGTTACCTGCTAAGTTTGGTCAAAATTCATCATGAGGTTTTTCAAGAAGAAGATGATCATGTACAATTCAGGCTCCATTACAACTGTAGGACTTCTCCCCATCCCTCTCATGGGTCCCAAAGGGGGGGGGGGGGGGGGGGGGGGCACCCCTGATTCCGCCAACCCCATGAACAAACTTGAAACTACAGTCATCAATGTACTAACTCATAGTATCATCTAAGCCCTATCACTTCTGGTTCTAGAGAAGATTTTTAAAGGTTCCTTAATTTTAGAGGGTTTGGGCCCCCTGGGGACCCCCCAGGTGGGCCATGGTGCCCATTTGAACAAATTGAGATCCTATCCCCCTAGGGATGCTACCTACCAAGTTTGGTTAAAATCAGACATGGCGATCTCAAAGTGAAGATGAAAATGTACAATTTAGGCCCCATTAAGACACCTTCCCACCCCCCTCCCCTGGGTCCCAAGGGGGGCACCCCTGATTCCCCTATGAACAAACTTGAAACTACAGTCATCAATGTACTTACTCATAGTATCAATTAAGCCCTATCAATTCTGGTTCTAGAGAAGAAGATTTTTAAAGATTCCTTAATTTTAGTGTGCTTGGGCCCCCCCCTGGGGCCCCCCAGGTGGGCCATGGTGCCCATTTGAACAAATTGAGATCCTATCCCCCTAGGGATGCTACCTGCCAAGTTTGGTGAAAATCGGTCATGGGGTTCTCAAGAAGAAGATGAAAATGTAAAAAGTTTACGCACGACGGACGACGGACGACGCACGACGGACGACGGACGACGCACGACGGACGACGCACGACGGACGCCGGACGAAGAGCGATCGCAATAGCTCACTTGAGCCTTTGGCTCAGGTGAGCTAATAATAATAATAATAATAATAATAATAATAATAATAATAATAATAATTATAATAATAACAGCAATAACAACACTAATACTAATAAAAATAATAATGGGATTATTATCATTATTATCATCATCATCATCATCATCATCACCATCATTATCATTATCATTATCATTACTACTACTACTACTACTACTATTACCATTACCATTACCAGGGGCGGATCCAGGGAGGACCGCAACCGGCGCACGCCCCCCCTTTATTTTTTGTTGAAACAAAAGAAATAAAAAGAAAAAAATGGGGGAGGGGTGCGTGCGCCCCCCCTTTAATTTTGTAAACGCGCCCCCTCTTTACGGAATTCCTGGATCCGCCCCTGATTACCATAATGACCATGACCATGACCATGACCATGACCATGACCATGACAATGACCATGACCATGACCATTACTATTACCATGACCATTACTATTACTATTGTGAAAACTATTATCATCACAGGAATCAATAAACAGCTAACAGATCCACAGACTCAAAAATGCAGAGAAATAACCACCCACCGATGATGATCTGGGTGGGATCCACCCTTTGTAGTCCACATTGCCTCTCTTCTCCTCAAGGTAGAACTGGATCCAGTTGTGGAATCCAATCACATCCTTATCCCCCCTCGTCTCACCAACGAAGACATGCTCGAAGCCGGACGAATCTCCCGCGGCACGGCTACACAATATACAACACAGAGAATTGAAATGCATCTCAGTTTAACAAGACTTTTACATTCACTAGATTTTTGAAACAAACAAACAAAAATCCTTGCATGGTGTATCAGTGAAATGTCTTCCAGATAAGGGAGCTTTCACATCAGAGGTAAATTTTCTGATAGCATGACTTGTATGGATTGCAGCTTTTCTGGACTGCTCCCTAGCAGGACATGGGTTGAAATCCACTGTGTGTGTGGGCTCACTCTCAGTGTGTTTTTATTGACAAGACTTTCAAACATAAGATGTTATCTATATAATAATAGCTGACATTTTTTTTTTCTGGAAAAGTATAAACCATACCAGTTTGATTCTCATAAAAAACACACAAAATAAAAGAAGAAACAAACCAGCAAACATAATAAAGACATGTTAATGGCACTGGAATATACTTTTAGTTGGGGAAATCAAAATTTTGACAGTGCCATACAGTGTAATCTAAAACTGATGCTAAAC
The DNA here is from genome assembly GCF_040938485.1 of Diadema antillarum. Lineage (NCBI taxonomy): Eukaryota > Metazoa > Echinodermata > Echinoidea > Diadematoida > Diadematidae > Diadema > Diadema antillarum. The sequence continues at coordinate 711,855 of NW_027270977.1, read as the reverse complement.
CTTCACTCAAAGATGTATATGTCAATAGCATAAGTATGTGACTTCACTGTAATGGCTTACATCAGAAAATACCTAGGTCAAATGCACAGTGGGAACTACACGAAACATCCCAATATTGCCTTCAACAGGGGACGGAAGTGCTTCTAGTGATATTTCTCAGTGTATTCCATCACAGTTAGCCCACCATTACAGGGACACTACTCTCCACGCTCATGTTAACTTTACTGTTAAAAAGTTAAACAGAATAAACAGAAGTAGTATTTTATTGGTTTTAAATCTATTATCAAAATTGGACACAAAGTTGTAAAAATCCACAGCAGGGCCTTGCCCTATTCTGTTTGTTTGATCTTAATTTGATTTTCATTTATCATATTTTGTGACTCTCTTATTAGAGTAAACTTGCATTCAAAATGGATTTACACTGACATAACAACGGTATGATAGTGGTTTCAACTTGCATTTGTCTTTTAATTTCAATTACATAACAATTCATATATATGAATAATTCTATTTGGCTGATGAAATATTAATAAAAGACTATATGTTCTACAGAACTCACCCCATGCCCCTTGTCCTTGCATACAGCTTGAACCACAAGTCGTACAGAGCATGCTTGAATCCCCGCACATCGGGGGGCACCTTGCCCCTTTCACGCAGAACTTCATGAGCTTGCTGCATCACCTACATAATTGATGAAGATGCCAGAGTTCATGTGTGACATGATGTCATAATATTCATTTAATTTGTCAGATAATGGTGCTCCAGTGAGTGACTGGATAAATATGATCACAAAATTCTTCTCATTCTAACCAAATGTGTTCAAAACATTTCTCTTTGGTTAAACTGTCAACTCCTGTTATAACAAAGTCCATGGGACCTGCATTTTTTTTTAATAGAAATTTCATTATAGTCGAACAATAAAATATAAAAACTGATTTTAAAATCTATATTTTTAACTAGTTGTAATGTAAGTTTCTTTATAGCCATAATTCTTCTAGGAGTTCACTGTATGCATTTCAGATTTCTGTCTACTGCTACTTCTACTTGTACTGTAGATTTACGGAAATTAATCCTGTTTTTAAAATATTTTTTTGTCAATTATGTATGTTAAATATGCCAACTTATGTTAACTGACCCTTTTAGATTTATAAACACTACTTAGGCATACTCCCTGAGATTTGCATAGCAGTGAATTATGTGACCACGCATCACAAAACCAACAAAAAGTCGCCAGACATGGATTTTTTTAGTTAAAGGACAAGTTCACCTTCATAAACATAAGGATTGAGAAAATGCAACAATATTAGTAGAACACATCAGTGAAAGTTTGAGGAAAATTGGACAATCGATGCAAAAGTTATGAATTTTTTAAATTTTTGTGTTGGAACCGCTGGATTAGGAGACTACTACAGCTTGTGAGTCATATGCGTACAACAGTATAAAGAAAATGTAAAAGAAAATTCAACATATTTTCACTTTTTTCGCATAATAAAAGAGCACTTGACTTGCCTCTTTCTAAAGGCAGGGGGAATAATATCACCCATAAGATTTGTCGGTAACGAGTCAGGGGAATGTGTACTTTTTTCAAAAGATGGAATTTTGTGAAATTCTCTTTATATTTTCCTTATGTTGTTGTACGCATGTGACATCTAAGTTATTCATACACTGCAGTAGTCTTCTCATCCAGCGGGTACTGCACAAAAACTTCAAAAATTCATAACTTTTGAACGGATTGTCTGATTTTCCTCAAACTTTCAATGATGTGTTCTACTAATATTGCTACATTCTCTCAATCCTTATGTTTATGAAGGTGAACTTGTCCTTTAAGGGCAGATTCTCAAAGAACAGGCTCCTAGCTTTAAAATAATGTATAACTCAATTTAAGTGGACTCCCCTAACCTATTTAAACACTGGAAAGAATGCACACACTCTGGGGAAAAAAAGGGTTGTAGAAAAACTGCTGAAAACACACGTTCCAATTCATGCTATGATCCTAGACTAAAGAATAATGCAGAAGAAGGATAGTTCTTTCAGAAAATATGAAAAATTCAATATTGACTCGGTTGACCCGTTCCACCTTTTTTTGAGTCCTCACGTAAAATCAACGGGTGCGACTTTTTGTTGGTTTTGTGATGCAAAGTCACATATCAAGAAATGCAAATTAGAGTAACAGTATATGGTTGAACATTTGTGAAGATTGCCCCACGGTTAGAACATTCTGGAATGTACAGGTAGAACATTCTGGAATGTACTGCCATGGGAGAACAGTAGTGTGTGTGTGTGTGTGTGTGTGTAAGCAAATAGCAAACGGACCTTTGTCTCCATGATCGCATCAATGAAGCACTGATTTTCCCGAATCTCTTCTGGTGTCACCACCTCAGAAACACCTGTTTCTGTGGAGTAGTTATCCAATAGAGCCATGAATCCTAAATGGGGAAAAAATATACAGACAGGTGTAAAATTTTTTCAAAACTTTGTGGCCCTGTAATAACATGTTCCTGTTCTGTTCGAAAAATGAAATAGAGTTTGAATTGAATTGACTTGAATTGAACATGTCTCCTATGATTAACACTACCAATCACATTGGAAAACACCTTGTTTCTTCAAGGTGAATGCAAGGAAAATAGGAATGGGAACACAAAAGACAGTATACTCACTCTTGAAAGTGGGTCTCTTGAAAACATCATCATGGACAAAGGAGAAGAGGGGGCACTTGGCTTCATCTCTCTCTCCTTTGTTGGAGTAGAACGTGTAGCGCTGGAGGTCGATCTCATAGTCTTCGCCTGGAACGAGGCGGTTTTCATCCAGCTCCCACAGCTGGTTGCAAATGGCCGACAATTCCTTGTCAGGATCAAAGCTGTTTGATTATCATGGAGATACATGTGTATAATAAGTTAGAATGACAATTCTGAAGTTGAGATGCAAACAAAGCAATCACATTTTAAAATTCTGTTTGTTCCAATAATTTGCCTTCCCATTTTACTTTTGCATAATTTACATCTCAGATATTATTTCCCATGATTATTTAAAAACAATAAAACATCTGTTTACCTACTTCTGTTAGAATAAATATGTTTTTTTAATCAAATGTCAAAATAGAAAAAACATACAGACATATAAAGCACATCATACACAAGATATTCATATAATGTACATATAACCTACATCATAATTTTTATGTGTGTACAAATTGTATAATACAAATACATGTATATACACATAAGCCTATAAGCACTTTACACTTGTAGGAACAGACGCACTGTAATCCAATCAGTACAGAATTAATTCACCTGTCCCTTGCCATGGCTTGTGTCCGGAAGTGCAATTGACCTGAAGAAGAAGCAGACAAAATATATACAGTTGATATGAACTGGTTACTCATGAGTCAAATATGTTTATGCACAGTAATGGGTCAATGTCAGACATCTACATTCTTTCAGTATAGGCTCTATGATGTAGGCCGACATCTCTCTACCAGCAAGTAAACTTTGACAGAGTCTACATGCATGGGGGTCACAGTGCAAATCCTTGACAAAAGTTTTGACAAAACTTTAGAATTGAGGAGGGTCAAGGATATGCACAATATGATTCTCTCAGCATTCTTACATTTACTTAGCTCCTTCTGATACTCATGCAAAAGAGGAAAAGAAAATATGAGCTCAACAACATAAATACTGATATCTGAGCACTGTCTGATCGTTTGGTTTTATAATACAGACAATTGAAAAGAAAAAAAGAGACCAATGTACCTCGTAGGATATACATATTATACAAATATATTAGAATCATTGCAAATTTACCCAAACCATACATGGATTCAATGAATACCAAATATTATACAAATGTTTATGAGGAAACCCAGACAACTTGGTCAAAAGTGTGAATTTTCAAACTTTATAATCAAAGGAGAAATCCAGGCCATTTTCATAATTTCACATCATGTAGTACATAAATCAACAGCGCTATATTTAGATTTGTGGAATTAATTGTGGTCCTCGGGCAGAGAAACCAGTACTCTGTAAACCTCAAAAGCAAATTACACTGAATAAACAAGGATGATGACATAGCACAGCTTCACCACAAGAATGCATGAGTGGGGCTCACCATATGAATGCATGAGTAGGAGGGTCACATATTTCAGAAATGTAATACTATGCAATATCGCTTGCTTCACAAGTTCACCTGTGTAGAATCAATGACTGCCTTCTTTTTTTGTTTTGCTTCCCTGAGCCCCCACTCATGCATTAGATGGTGAAGCTGTGCTTTACTTATGTATCACCATCTTTGTTCATTGTGATCTGTTCAAAATATTGAAAACATTTGTATTCCTTATCCCATTTAATCATTAGTATTCTGTATCCAGTATAACCAATTTATAGTTGTTCAATCAAAAGTCTGAAAATCATCTAGAATTCTACTTTAAATCCATGTGATGACATGTGCCATCACCATATCTGATTACTGACTCAAGAGATCATTCAGTATATTGTATTTAACACTGTTGGATTGGAACAGTAATTTGTAACAAAAATACAAATACAGAAAGAAATTTTCAAATCTTCCAGTTTCATGAAAGGTACTCCCTGACCAATGATGTCCTACTTACATGGTAGGCCTACTGTAAAAGCTGTCATTTTTTGCATAGATCACAGATATTTTCACGAAAGAAGAGCCCAATACAAGCAGGTAACAGACATTTTGACAAAATGTTGTTTTTGCGACTTGACACCACCCTGGGATATCCTAAGTGCACTCATGCCTGTCCATTCACATTTTTGTTTGCCCACTACCTTTTCTCATATTTGCAAAAATAACAGGTCTTCAAGTGTTCTTCAATCATGCAAAAAAAAATAAATAAATAAATAAATAAAAAGAAAAAAATGTGGGCAATCCTAAATCATTCTAGAGGCTTCTCAACAGTATACAGCCACATTAAGTAATTACCCTCAGATAAAATTAACAAAAAAGTGATCTGTATCAAAGTAATATGATTAAATTGAGGTGGCTTTTGGGTTAAATTCTAATAGAAGGATTAGGTTAAGAGTTATAGGCTTAGTAAGGTAATTAAAGTTTATAGGAATAATACTAGGGCTAGGGTTAGGCTGATGATAGGTTAGGGCTTAGCTGAAGTTTGAAACCTAGAATGATTTACCCCTCTGAAACCCATGATAGCCTGTAAACCTGAATCCAAGAAATTACCTACAGGGTAGATATATGATATGGGTAGATAAATCACAATGAAAATTATAAATAAATTTACTCCCCCCCCCCCCTTGCAATTTAACACCAAAACATGTATTAACAACTGGAAATTGCAGTGTGACCAGAGTGTAATACAGTGTATTTATCAGTTACGAGGTAAACCATATTTGGCAAACGGGCGACAGATAAATATTTAAACGGAAAAGAGGTAAAAAATTAAGGGAAATGTCGCGTCGCTGCTCCCATGCTCTACGTGTCTATTTCACTGCACACACCACGCACATGTGCACACAGCTGGGCCTACCTACGTCACCTCCCTGCACATACGCACCAGGGAGGGTGGACAGCACACACCCCAACGCACCTGCTACGAAGACATTGTAAACCAAAGCCCAATAGCCCACGAGAAGTCTGACGTCCACACAGCTGTAAAGACCAACTTATATTGCCCCTGCCCTGTCTGGAGGACATGATATTTGAAATCAACTGAGAGCAGAAAAGTTCCCAACTTACCCCTCTTTGCAGATCTGTTGAGAGTTTTGGATCTCGTTATAAGTAGCTTCACGGTATATAAGTCAGAAACTCGGCGTCGTATCAGCCTCGTTGCTGCATGAAGTAGTCAGCTCTGGTGGCAGGAAGCTGGATGTGTGCTATGCTACGCATGCGGTGCATACGTCTTCGGTGCTAGCTCTAGCTCTTCGTAGCGAAGCACAGGCAGGAGCTTCGCGAAGTAGAGCATTCAGCTGGGAGTGTCAGCTGTGTGGGCGTGACCCCCGGGGGTGACCTCGTCACGATGGCTGGCAGACAATTCCTGTTATCGTGGTGGATGAAATCCCTTTTAGGAACTCATCGTGACTTTTGTTGTTCGTTTTGATCAAATAAATTTTGTTGTCGGAGTCTTCGTTGTTGTGATTGTCATTGTTATCATCGCTAACATTTAGTTCCTTTCGTAAACAAGTGATGTCTTCAATCACTCAGAATAAAAGCGAAGGCATTTCCACCAGCAGGGAGGTGGAAGTACAAGTATATACATGTACGCCATTCTTACGTAATGGTGGCGCCATTTACAGTGGAAGTTTTTTTTTGTGGGTGTGACGCCATACTCGTTGGGCCTACCCTGTGGGCCTTTTTTGTTTTTAATTTCATAGGGCTTATAGGGTGACATTCAGATGTGGCGAAATTAGTCATGTTCGGACCATTTCTGAAAGTTTGGATGTGTTTTGGTATAAAAGTCATGCACAGTTAATATACCTTAAAACGGCGCCACATGATGTGTTTCTGTACTTTTTACTAGAGAGCAAACTTTGATCCATCACAGCCTGTCTTCTTATATTTCTCTTTGAGCACTGTATTCCCCTATTCCTAAATTCTCCATCCGTGGCCGATATGTCACTCCCATCATGCACCTTTTATAGGTATAATAAGATTTTAATAACTCTCGTTTAAAGGGATGGTATAGGCCTACAGTAATGGTAGAGATGAAAATTGGGCTTTTAAATTTTTGCAAGATACCAAAAAAAAAAAAAAAAACCCACTTATGATATAGTGCAGAGCATACCATTTTATGAAGTATTCAAAGTTTATTTGATGAAAATCGGGCTTGGAATGACTGAAACATCCAAAAATAAAGTCAAACAAAGCGATTGTTAAAAGTGTGGGTTCCACACTTTATTAGAATTGCTCTTTTTTGGATATCTCAGCCATCTCAAAACCAATTTTCATCAAATAAACATTGCATTCCTCATAGAATTAGATACTCTTTCATATTTCAAAAGAGGTTTCTCATTATCTCACCAAAAAATGTTAGAAACCTTGAATTAGGTCTCAATTAAAACTATAATTATGATCCCTTTAATTTGTTTATGTAGTTATGTTCATTTTTTCTTGCCTTTTTTTCAAATCATAGCTAGGCCTATTAAAAATATGAAGAGTCCAAAGTGAAAATATAGATGATAATTAAAGAGTATATAACAGATTACCACAATTCGGTAGCATTATGAAAACCTGGCTCTGTTCTTTATTGCCAAGTAAGTGTATGCCATGTGAATGTATTCAACTTCGAGTAGCCATTTAGGGGGGGGGGGGGGAGTATAATTATGATAGGGCCTATAATAATCCAGGGAAGATTCATTTTGATAACTGACTTCCTGTTTTTCCATTAAGGCTGTATATATCTAAGTTAATGAATAGACATTAACTTGCTATTACAGCAATTTATACCCATGCAACGATAAAACATGTTGCTGGCCTTCACCTTTAATGTAATGTTATATAATTTATTATGTTTTTCATAATCCTTATACATGTATTAATTTAAGATTTAAATGTTAAGCGCTTAGAAACTACTGTAATAAGCGCTATATAAATGTACATTATTATTATTAATAATTATACAAAGAGAGGAACGATCAATCAATAAGATGTTTGCAACAAAGAAGTAGTAATTATAATTTTGTATTTTAAAATCATACTTCAGGGAGGTGGTCTACAGGGGACAGGTGTTTCCAACTGTCACTTAGATCTTTTATAAGCGCACAATACTCATGATTTTTTTTTTTCAAATATAGGTGCATACTTATGTCTGTATGTAATACCTAGCAATGGATATTTAAATAAATTATTAAAAACTTTGCGTCCACAATATACATAAATGCCTTATCTTTTTTTTTTAAAGCAAAACTGCTACACTATATTCAGCCGTCTCTTTGGTATTCAGTTCGACTATAAGGGCGAAAGTTTTGTGGACATATACAAGTTACCTTTGCCTGTAATATAGTCCATAGTTTCCTGGGGATACGTAATATTGCTTGTTTTAATTGCTTTAAGCCAGATTTAGACAAACAAACAGAACGAAACTGAGAAAAAATAGGCCCTACTGCTTGGTAGGGTCACCATCGCCTCCCAATTTTTTGGTCCTTCCTTTTCTCTGTGTATATAATACCGTTTCCCGACGTCTCTTCTTACTTTTCCTGTAGGCCTAAAATGCATGGCCGATATGTATTTCCCCTGTATACCCTTTCCCTTCAGTTTGTTTGCCTGATGTGTGTGTTACTCAGGTGCTTCCATTACGTTTGGAATTACCTTTCTCCAGGCTCACTTTTTTTTAAAAAATAAGTCCGATTTATAAAGAAGCCCACATGTCGACTACAAGCTTCTTTTTTTTAATTTTTAGCATGGGCTTCTCTTTCCGAATAACACAATGATTAAAAAAAAAAAAACCCAGTAGTTTCTATAAATAGATTATAGTTCTACAGAGAGTTGCATATTTTCTCTTCCGCTTTCAGAAATGCATTCTAGAATAGTTTTCTTATTCTTTTATTGCTTAATCATATAGGCATATCTCGCTTCCTTTATTTGGTACCACTGTTAAATCACCTGGTCTGAACTAATCTGTTAATTCTCCGTTTCTCTTTCACAAGCACGCCGGCGGGTCTTACCGCCAAACATGACGCAAGCTTTGTGCTTTCATGGTCCCATCATACTTCTCTTTGTACAATAAGCCATTTCGAATTCGACCAGTTGAGTTATCATTGTAATTACTGTGTTATTTTCATGTATGTATTTTTTTTTATTGTTGGCCAGGTAAAAGAATCGTAGGGCCTACTGTTATTTTAATGCGATATTGATATACAAGAAGTATAAATAGGGCCTAAATTGAAATTGGAATTGTGATAGGCCTATGTTTATATTTTTTGTATTTCATTGATTTTTTGTAGACCCCGTTTGTTGCATCTGAAAGAATGTGTGCTGGTTATTATGAAACACAATTTGATTTGAATTGATTTGAATTGAAATAAAATTCAGGATTTGCGTCGAGGTTTATGGTTTTGTAGTTTTTATTTATCTATTTTTTGGACGCTTTCAATATAAAAAAAAAGGTGAACTGTACGAAATTAGATTCGTGTTTGCAAAGAAGGATAAAGTTTAGTAAACAGACAAGAAAAAAAAAACCGCCCAAAAATAGAACGAGTGAAAAGTTTATAGATATTTTGCAGAGCTACCAAGTCTCACGCATTCTGCGTGAGACTCAAGCATTTAGGGTCTGTCTCACGATCTCACGCATGGCACCCATTTTTCTCACACATCTGGTGAAGTCTGCAATTTGGGCCAAAAATAAGGAGCATAGCTCAAAGGATTTAGAGTGATAGGCCTAGTTGCAATTGAAGGTATATTTCCCTTTTGCCTTTCAAAATATTATTAGTAAAAAATCTGATCGCATCATTAAGAGCTAATAATTGAAAAAAATCTCCCTATCATGGGAGGGGGACACCCTCCTCGTTCGCGTGCGCATGCGCGCAAGCGCCGAGACGCCGAGTCATAAAAATCTCACTCATAAAAGTTTTTTGAACTTGGCATCTCTGATTTTGATCGAATGCTCCTCAACAGCGTTTGTGAGTGCGGCTCATTGATAAGTGTTGGTGCAGCCATGCGGCTACTTTAGTAACCTCGCGTGAACTTTGAACTCAGTACTACGTCGCCCCATGTGCACATCGTGCGTTCCGTCCACAGAACTGTGGTTCCATCTCCTACTGCAGTGTGCATACCGGATTTGACGGCGTCGCGTCGGACGCACACACACACCCGATCACAGACGTGTGGGACCAAGACGTGGAAAGGAAACTAACTGTTACAGATCGCCTTGAGGAAACAGCTCGGCTCAGCTCAGCTCATCTGACCTTCTTATCAAAAGGAAGAGGACGGAGCTGATTATCAGTCATGGCTATCAAGTACCTCACTCAGGAGCACTTAAAGGGATTCGATAAATATAAGGTAAATTAGACTCTAACAGTTAATGATATATCTCACTTTGACAGGCCAACACTGTCACTGTTTACATGCACAAAAACCGCACCCACCTTCCCCCATAGCCTAGGCCCATGCCATGGGCCATGGCTATGATGTTTAACAATAGGCAAATTATTTCAGGCTGTGCTGTGTGTAGCCTGTAGGTGAACAAACAAAAAACACGGTTAGGGCTAGGGTTATTTAGAAGTCATGGTACTCGTAGAGTCGTAGTCATTAATGGTAATATAGATCGACACTAAAATGACAGGGCTGCCAACTCTCACGCACTGAGCGTGAGACTCACGCAATTCAACCAATTTTGACTGTCTCACTCTGATAAACGAAATCTCACGCTAAACCCCCTAAATGGACTGTACATGACTACAAAAATATATATATATCTAAATTCTCTGATATTCCGAATATCGATATGCCCAAGCCCAAAATGTCGAGATTTTCCAGCCCGGGTGTGAAGCTTAACCAATAATAATCGTTTTCGGTTCGCGCGCAAAGACGAGCTATTGGATTACGATTGGCTTCTACCTATACCACGTGAGCGTAGCTTGTACTTTTGGCAAATTACAGTACATGTATGGCTATGACGTGTGCTTTACATCGCTTTACATAGGCCTACACTGACTGTGTATGTAGTACGTACGTACATACGGCCGCACAGCAGGCCGCCAGGTGCTAGCCAGGAGGCCGCTCCGCTCCCTCGCAGTGTCTCACACCAAACTCTCACTCAAGGTTGGCAGCCCTGAAATGAATATTAACTGGACATTGGCAAGTTCATTTCATTTGCAGCATGAGCATGCAGTAACTAGAATAATGTAACTACACGCAGCGCTGTCGCGAAGCGACAGCGCTGCACCTCTATTCCTTCGCGGACGTTGTTATCGTTCACTGTTTCCTTCATGAATATCTTTATTAATCGTGGAAAACTAAAATATAAGGAATTATCGTAATCTATGACCATCATTCAATAACCGGTATGCGATTTTTTGTTTAATTACGTCTAAAACTTACCGAAATCTATGGCTGAAATCAGGTCTGTAAACGTCCTTACTGCTTCACTCCTCATCTGCGTGTTATATGAATGGCATTCACTCTCGTATACTACAACGTAGGTAGTCGGGGCGGAAGTGATGAGATAGTCGGATGACCCCGACTAAAAAAGTTCAAATCATTGCCGGTGCAGCACGCGTGGATCTACTACAAGCTTTACGTAACACATGAAACGCACGGGCGCACGGGCGTACGTAAAAAGCGACCACTTCTGAATGCGCATGCGTGGTAGTTTGTTGCTTTTGTGAAGCTCTCGAAGGAAAAGATGCCACCGCACGATCTACTCCGAAAAATTCAACAATAAGGTCTGGATACCAACAAAACGCCGAATTCAACTCAACCATCAGGAAAATACGCTGTAGGTAAGTGTTGCAAATTATATTACTCTTAAAGTCATACAAAATAAAATTTATTTTATGTGATTTTGCCGTCAATAGTGACGGTCGTTTACAACGTTGAAATACTAACACATGTCAGACCCTGTGCGCAGCACAGTGTCTGGTCAGGCTAGCAGTAATGCAGCCAGGCCAACCCACCCAGGACTGCGGGGCCCAGCCTCAGTTTCGCTCCTACAGTAACTAGGCCTATACACAGCCCAGTCGCTGTACAGTACGTAGCGGCGGCACAGTGTACTAACAGCGTCTGGTCGGGCTACTCCTACATCAGTCCGGGAAACCCGCTCATGAGGACCGCCCCCGCGTACGAGGACTGTCCCTCCTCATGAGGACCTCCCCCCCGCCTCATGAGGCCCCCCGGGGAACGCCTCATGAGGCCCCCCATTCACTTCTTATTCATCTCACATCTGACGTATAAATTGTCGCAACTTTGCACGGTGATTTTTTGTTACACACACATGTCCACTATCCATGATGAAAAGAAGAAAAAATCCTGTCTGTTTTTTTTTTTCAAAAATCAAGTTTTAATCAACCGATGCAGAGCGCCCATCAAAACACAGGCGCCAGCGCGTTCGCACAATGCAAGACTGCCGCACCTAGCGGCCTGATCCGACTAAATATTTTCGATGCTTTTTTTCTGCGGCTCTCACCTCTCCGTGCACGAATCAGCCTCGTGAAGCTGAAGTCTGACATCTTTTTACACAAATTCGTAACGAGAAAAATTAAATCAGTACTAACCTGATCTTGTCCATATATTCCAAATTACTATTCCACACTGATAGAGTAGAAGTGGGTAGATGACATACTCCAGTTTGTTAGCAAAATAATCACTTTGTAGGTATGACGAGTTCACTTTCTTTGTCAATTCCGCCCACGATTCCGCCGTTTGGGCGCTTTTTCTGGAATCATCCCGCGACGCGACGCGTCGTACGTCGCATCACATCACGCATCCAGCACATACCAGACTGGTATGTGCTGGATGCTTAGATCTATAGAGAGTTGTAGTTGACAGAATCCTTTTTACATTATATGGCTGCTCTGTTTTATCCCGGCCATTTCAAGAGTATTTTTTTTTCACAAAAACTTGAATCCTTCTTGGAATAACATGCTCTTTAATATTTCGTAAGGGATTTCTAATTTTCTCACCCAAAAGATATTTAAAACCTGAAGTTAGGTCTCGACCAAAACCAGACGATATGTAGTGAAAAAATGTTGTTTTTTTTTCAATTCAAATAGCAAACGTTGTTCGAAAATAACAATAAGAAACGTAATTTTCTGGGGGAGAGTTATTGTAAGAGGGGTGACTGTTTGGAGCCTAATTTTAATAAGGAGTAATTGTCAAGGGAGGTAATGCTCTGCGGTGATCATACCAAGGAGGTGACAATCTCTTCCCACATTCTTGATATACTAGTTGTTAATGCCCAATGATGCAGTAGGGCAATTCTGAAATGAGCGTTAACGGTATAACAGTAAAATAGTTACAAAATTGATGAAACAATGCAAAGAGAGAAAATTAAGACAGAGACGAAGAACACAAATAAAGATACAGTGCACTCCCATTACAACGAACACGGTTATAACGAAATTTCGTTATAACGAAGCAAAACTTCTGGTCCCCAAATTATCGCCATTAAAGTCTATGGTACACAATTCGCTTATAACGAAGACGGTTATAACAAAATTTTCGTTATCACGAAGTATTTTCTGAGCACCACTGACAAAGAAAAATAAAGGAAATGTGCTCCGTTTTAACGAAATGCGGATCGCATTCGAAAATGCTTAGGGGCAAGTCCAAGATAAGGTCCCCTCAGAAGGCAAAATTTCATCTTTGCTCAATATTGACATATTTAGTATCATTTTGAAGCTTATGAGTTGAAGTTTTGATTTCCATGGAGGAAAAAATGATATTATGTAAATTTATGCAAATTTCAAGGGCTTCATTTGCATAAATGTAAAACACAGCGTTACGTATGGGACATTTATAAAAATTCATATTTATTCAAAGGAAAGCAAATGATATTTGATTAATATGTGGACATAAGAAGTTCATCAAATAGTTTAACTTGGTATGAAAATGTAGGGATTATGCAAATGATTATGCAAATTAGCTCGTGTCCTATCATGAGATGTCCCATACGTAACAAAATGAGGTCATTTTTTTAGGTTTTTTCTGAAATTGCTAAGGTTATTTGAATGCCCTTTTGGAAAGTTCTAATTTATTGTTTAGAGAAATTAAATACCATAGAAAAAAGAAAAAACAGTAAAAGAAGTATTTTTTATTAGGCATTGAAATAATGTTACGTATGGGACAAATGTGTTACGTATGGGACATCCTCATATATATTGCATGTAAATGCATGTAGCTGGCTGGGAAGGTCTCTCAGTACACAAATGGTCAATCATCCTGAAGAAAGCATCCCATCTTTGTAGCTACTTTTTGAGGTATAGACACTTGAAACAATACATGTACTTGAATGAACAATTTTCAGAAAGGGGGAAGGGAAGATAGCAAAATACACTTATGAAAATCAGCATTAAAGGGATGGTATAGTTTTTGTAGAAATGGGGATTCAGTTTTCAACATTTTATGAGATGACTGGAAACCAATAATATGAATTACTAAAGAGCATACAATTCTAAGACTAGAGGAATTCAAAGTTAATTTGATGGAGATCCAATTTGAAACGGTTGAGATATCCAAAAAAAAAAAAAAGTAAAATGATTTTATTTTTATTGCAAGTGATACACAAATTGTCCTTATCAGTTTTCAATAGTAGCCACAACAAAATTCATGGGTATACATACTGAGGTGTGACTCAAATCAATGACCTGACTGCTAGACAGACATCATACATCTACTCGATTATTAGAATTCCACGCATCAGGTATTGCTTATCTATTAAAATTAATATTTCTTGTGTCAAGTTATTTTTTTATTGAAACTAAATGGCAAACTGCCCTTCATCAATGGAAGTAAACACTTTAAACTATTCAATTTTTTAGTAGTAACTATCCTGATGAAAATAGGGCATACATACTCAGGTTGGTCATGAAAAATATAGAATATGATTGAATATGATAATGATGGTAAATATTTGGGGGATATTGTTCCCTTGACAATCTGGATCAGTATATGAGTAATTTCAACTGATTCCATCTCAATAATTATGCAAAAAATTTGTTTATGGGTATTTTGCAAAATTATTTTGCAAAATACCCATAAACATGGTTCTCCACACACTAAACGAATGGGGGACAAAGGGCATGCATACTCAGGTTGGTCATAAAAATATAAAAATATGATTGAATATGACTATGATGGTGAATATTTGGGGAACATTGTTTCCTTGACAATTTGGATCAATATTTGAGTAGTTTCAACTGATTTTACTTCAATAATTATGCAAAATACCCAATAACATGGTTCTCCACACACTAAATGAATGGGGGACAAAGTGTCCCATACGTAACTGTCCCATACGTAACACGTCATGTCTGCCTTTAATTAGAACCTGTAATTAGAGCTTTTTGCCTAATGACATGAAACTTACCTGTGATAATCTTGAGTGTTGTGACTCTCATCACAGTGACTTACAAGTTGTAGAATGAAATACTTTCAGAGAGTTTTGAGGTTGAAAAAAATGTTCAAAAAAACAAAATTTTTCTGGTCCCATACGTAACGGCACATATTTTCTCTTCTAGAATATAATTGTCAAGGTCATTTTTCTCAATTTTTTACATGATTATACTTCTCCTAGATATCAATCACCATGATAAATTTCAATATGATCAAAGGCCATTAACACTATTTTTCAGGTCATAAAAGTCTCTGAATGTCCCATACGTAACGCGCGTGTTATCTTGGACTTGCCCTTAGCGGAACAAGCATTTTTAAAGCGTCTCTGCATGAGCGAACGCATCATTGAATGTTCACTCCGTGTATCACGCACAGTTTCCGAGGGGAACTTGCATTATTGTAATACAATAATCTGAATTCAGATAAGGTTAGTTTCATTGTTCCGAAGTCCTTTAATACAAAACACAGATTCTGATACAACTAAATGTCCGTAATAGTTCGGAAATGAAATATTAAGCACATTTTGGCGTTATTCCATAACAAAGGTTCGTTAATCCGATAATAAAATATGGTCGTTATTCTCATTCTTATACTGTTCGTTAGTCCGAACATGATAGGAATTCAAAACGTTCGTTAATCGGAACATTACAAAAATATCGTTAATGCATGGTGAAAAAAGGAGAGTACACTAACAAAACTTAAGAACTGCAATCCTTATAATCGTCTTAAGATAAATAAATCTTCGAAATAACTAACCTTTCTCATTTTTTTTTTCATTAACAAAATTTCTTCGGAATAACGAACCTTATTTCATTTTCGGATGAAAAAGCCATCGGAACAAAGGACTTTCTGAATAGTGAACCTTTCTCACTTTTTGATTTATAAACCTTCAAAATGACGAACCTCATTTCATTTTCAGATCAACGAACCTTCGGAAAATGAACAATATATTATTTTGATCTAAATCATGAACTTTCGGAATAATGATTCTTCAGAAATGCGAACCTTCAGATAAACAAACCATCGGAATCCCGGGAATGGCAAAACTTCAGAATAAGGAGCCTTCGGAGTAACGTACTTTTATAGTAAGAAAAGAACTTTTGGAATAGCAAACTGTAACCAAATCCTACACCGTCATTTTCTCCACATGTGTGACAACACAAACAACTTTATGCTCTTTTTAAAATGTAATATTTAAACGAAATTAAAAAGGTATTCTCCCATCTCACATAGCTTTCCAGCGTATGAGGATTCAACAAACAAAATTTTTTATGCGTGGTTTCCTTCTTTTCCTTATACATTGCATATTATATTTGTTCGGTTGTAATGAAATTTCGTTAAAACGAAAAAACAAAACAAAAACAAAAACAAAAAACTGCCGGTCCTGAGCATTTCGTTTTAACGGGAGTGCATTGCACATGAACACACACGAGATAAATCCCTTGTAATGAGAGAAAGAGGAAAGGTGAGTAATGAATGACAGGAATAGACTACCTTCACGGTGGACAGAGAAAAGCGAGAGGGAAGAGGAAGATGATGGGTCAAAACCAGGGCACGTGAGGCATGAGATATAAGCTCCTCAAAATAAAGAAGTGTTACATGGAGTTGTTTTAAACCATTGTGGCTAAAAAAATATTGCAAAAAGTATAACTCATTCTGAAGTGTAACATTTCTTCAAAATGTCTTTAATTCAATGGTAAAGGCATTCAAACTTAAAGGGACTGTACAGTACTGGTTGAGGTGGGGATTTATGTTTTGAACATTCTTCGGTGAGATAGTGAGAAACATCTCATGAAATATGAAAGAGCATGTAATTTTTAAAAGGATTCAACGTTTATTTGATGAAAATTGGTGTTCAAATGGCTGATATCCAAAAAAAGTGATAATAATAAAAGGCGACATGCCCCACCTTTATTAGGATCTCTTTGTTTCACCTTGTTTTTGGATATCTCAGCCATTTCAAAACCGATTTTCATCAAATAAACTTTTGATACCCCTTAGAATTGCATGATCTTTGACATCTCATAGAGTGCTTTCTGAATATCTCGCAAAACGTTAAAAGCAAAATTCTCACCTCGACCAGAACTGTACATACCCTTTAAAACTTCTTTTATACTATACTATCAAGAGAAATCCGAAATTTCGGAACAGTAAAAGAAAATACAGATTTAGCGAAAATAGTTTTGGTGAAAGGCATTGACATTTACTGGATTACCGGGTAGGATATGAAGGG
The DNA here is from genome assembly GCF_040938485.1 of Diadema antillarum. Taxonomy (NCBI): domain Eukaryota; kingdom Metazoa; phylum Echinodermata; class Echinoidea; order Diadematoida; family Diadematidae; genus Diadema; species Diadema antillarum. Next base: position 694,598 of record NW_027270977.1, on the reverse strand, counting down.
ACAGCTTCGTGTTTTATGAACATAGAGTCAGAATAGTAGAGCAGATAAGCCGAAAAATTGTGCAAAATTTGACTAAAGCATGAAACTTTCACCAGTGTTAGTACATGTTACGAGATTCATTTTAAGATCGGGAGGTAAGTCTGAATTGACCTCTGATGACCTCCAAAGGTCAATGACCTCAAAATTTGATAAAAATTGATATTTTGCGTCATTGATTAATGTTAAATATGGTAATGATGTACTAAAACTCATTTTCGTTACAGTGAAATTGTCTTCATGTTCCATAGAACCCTGACAGGTTTCTACCTTTGACCTCTGATGACCTCCAGAGGTCAATGACCTCAAAATTTGATAGAAAATGACATTTTGCGTCATTGATTAATGTTGAATATGGTAATGATGTACTAAAAACTCATTTTTGTTACATTGGAATTGTCTTCATGTTCCATAGATCCTTGACAGGTTTCTACCTTTGACCTCTAATGACCTCCAGAGGTCAATTATTGACCTCAAATTATCAGAATGTTGATATTTGGTGCAATTGGTTGATGATAAACATAACGCTGTCCTAAAAATTAATTTGTGTTACAACTGAATCTTTTTCCTATTCCTCAGATCAAGGGAAATTATTTACGCGTCTCTGCCTTTCTGAGGACTGTGACAGGTCAATGACCTCAAAATATCAAAATATTGATATTTGATGTATATTCAATGGTTAACTGTTTACCTGGTGTGCAATCATGCATTATGCTATTAGCATATACTCCATTGTATAAGAAGTGTCTTCTCATTCCACAGAACATTGGTCATTACCCTGAGTATATCCAACTTTGACCTCTAAGGACAATGTGAGGTCAGACTTTTAGAATATCACTAAAAATTTGTGTAGGATTGCAAATATTGATGTTTGGCTTCATTGGTTTAATCCTAAATGTTTAATCATGTACAAATCACGCCTTGAGGTTATAATCAAAGTATGTATGCACATTCCACTTTAAAGCATTGGTTCATAGTAACAGGTCTGAGGAATGTGAGCGGTCAATTATTTCAGAAATGAAGCTTACGTGTCTTCAGTGATGGCAGTGACCTCAAATATAATATTTGTTTGGGTAAGCTATGCAGACTATAGCTTGCATGAAATTATTATGCAACATTATCCAATTTGCACTGGACAAAATTTGTACGCTTAAACATGGAAGGTGGGGAGAGGAGTACCATATTTTGGGTTGATGCTGAATAGTTTGTGAACAGGCATATGGCAAAGTCCCTTGAACTGGATGAAAGGGTGACAGATGCTAACCAGAAAACAACAGGCCCACCTCATCAGCGATGTACGTCACGAGTCAAACAACCCGACTCGTACAGCCCATGAGTTACGCAGCCCACGAGTCATACATCCCGTGACCTAAACACTAGATAAACAAGGTCAATGAGCTCGGCATCAAATATAATAGGCCCACAAGCTGTGCGGTCCGCGAGCTCGACACTCGAGGAAAACAAAGCCCACGAGATTAATATAGCACTGTATGTATTACATCAGAAAGCTTAATCTATTCAGTGTAGGTCTTGTGGACCTCCCCCTCCCCCCCCCCCCCCCCCTCCATGTGTCGGATTCGTATGGGCCTGGTTTGCCTAAGTGTCAAGCTCATGGGCAATGCTACCTAGTTTCCAGCTGGCGGGCCTGTGTTGGTCAGTGTCAAGCTCGTGGGCTGTATGGTTCTGGTGAATGACTCATGGTCCAGGAGCATACAGTGATGTCATGGACCATTTGGAAGGCGACATACTGTGAGGCATAACATGCATTCCACATGAAGCAACCCTGTGTCTTGCAACTTGCTATTGTCATCCAATTAAGTTTGGGTCATTACGTCAGGCAATTTTGGGCATTTTTTCAATGACCTGTTTAGGAACCTCAATTCCAAATAGGAGTGGAACTACTATTTACTCTAATTGTCTTCTTTATGCTCGATACTCCTTAACACTTGGGCCTGGCCAAGAGTTGTGCCCCCATGCCCAAATATTGGTTGTTTCCAATATGCCGCCATCCGGTTTGCATCATATGTGTGAATCAGGGTACGCTGGCAGCGGGTAATATCACCTGCATGATCCGGTTAAGACTCTCTGCCAGCAAGTGGTGATTCAGTGTAACCTGCTGAAATTGGTCTAGATCTATACCCTCGATCTCTTTTAAGACAGGGCAGCATCTGCGTCTTCAGTGAAGCACGCGATCGGCACACAGATCTCCTCCACGACTAAACTGGATAGACATCCTGTAGTCAGACCAGCGTTCTTATAGGTCCACAGCCACTGTATGCGATCATCAGAGTCTTCCAATGGCAATATCTAAACAGTTTGGGTGAAGGCAAGCTTTTGTCTCTATGATGAGTGCATTGCACATAGAGTACAGGATGCACGAGCTGATAAGAAAGGTTCTTTTTGAATCGCGGGATATTCTACACTCCTTTCTCAGGCAGAGGTTCTGAATTATCAGGTCGTGCTCAGTCTGCACACAGTGAGCTGAACACCATATCAAGTATACGTGTGTAATGATTGTGTGTAATGATATGGGAAAAATGCATGGAAAAATCAAAATACATGTTTATGTATTTTACGTGGAATCAGTTCCTGTTCCGAAAATGCGAGGCTGTATTGCAGGTGGCCTATTGAAGGTGGCCTTCAATTTGTTTTTCAGAGTATATTGGCATGTTTAACAGACTGTAACTCACAAATATGCCTCTTGAAATGTTTTGAAAAACTTCTGCTTGCTTTTACATGAGCGGATGATTATCAGTTGTTTTTTCTGCTTTTTCATTTTGTGTGAAACAAAGTATTGTTTCTCTTCAAAAGATAGCGTGCCAATTAATCTGCACTTACTGTTAGTGCTCTATCGGCCCTATAAGACATTCAAACCCACCTTCAGCCTAGACATCCGTAGACGTTGTGGTGTCGAGCGGGATCTGAACATCTCCCATGAAGCGAGACTTCTCTTTTCTTTTCTTTTCCCCACTATCAATGTGAAACAAAGATATCCGTAGGCATTGTAGTATGTAGTCGTGGTAGAGCGAGACTTCTCTTTTCTTTTCTTTTCCCCACTAACAAACAAGTTTTCAATAGCAGGAAACATAATAGAGGTATTCGCACATACTGTTTACATTTCCCATCACATGCATTTTAGCGTGCCAATTAATCTGCACTTACTGTTAGTGCTCTATCGGCCCTATAAGACACTCAAACCCACCTTCAGCCTAGACATCCGTAGACGTTGTGGTGTCGAGCGGGATCTGAACATCTCTCATGAAGCGAGACTTCTCTTGTCTTTTCTTTTCCCCACTAACAATGTGAAACAAAGATATCTGTAGGCATTGTAGTATGTAGTCGTGGTAGAGCGAGACTTCTCTTTTCTTTTCTTTTCCCCACTAACAAACAAGTTTAGCAGGAAACATAATAGAGGTATTCGCACATACTGTTTACATTTCCCATCACATGCATTTTAGCGTGCCAATTAATCTGCACTTACTGTTAGTGCTCTATCGGCCCTATAAGACATTCAAACCCACCTTCAGCCTAGACATCCGTAGACGTTGTGGTGTCGAGCGGGATCTGAACATCTCTCATGAAGCGAGACTTCTCTTGTCTTTTCTTTTCCCCACTAACAATGTGAAACAAAGATATCCGTAGGCATTGTAGTATGTAGTCGTGGTAGAGCGAGACTTCTCTTTTCTTTTCTTTTCCCCACTAACAAACAAGTATAGCAGGAAACATAATAGAGGTATTCGCACATACTGTTTACATTTCCCATCACATGCATTTTAACATCGGAATTTTCATGTACACATTTTGCCTGGAAAAGAATTACCAAGAACTTTTCAACACAATACATGTTCAAAAGAAGCCATTTGGTTCATATATAATTTACTCGACAGAGTGACTTATAGGGGCCTACTTATCACTGTCCACGTACTCGAACAGTTTTCGCTAAATATACAAGCGGATGTTCACAAGACTGCAAAGAGTAGAATGATTTGCCCCTTAACATGTCAGACTACTACATCTCTTGAAATATCTTCAAACGTAAATTAAAGTCATTCCTCTTAAATGATTACTCTCGGTCGACGAATGAGGTCCTCGTCTGCATGTCATTGTCGATCTCGTCAGTGTGACTGCATGGGCCGTCCGTTGAGCGGTCTGCCGTCACGCTGTCAGTAGGCCTATTCTCTTCGTCACCATCACTCTCCACTTTGTATCAGTCTGACAGGGCGCTTCAACATCTCCGATGACACCAGTTGACTATTTGGAGTTTGTAATTGCACTCCAAATTGGCGTAAACCAAAGTTTTGTGCTATCGTGACTCCTAGTTTTTCCTAATGTCCTGCTGCTCGCCGGTTCAGTCATGACAGTCAGATCCTCATCACATTCACAGTGTAGGTCGATGGTGCATTCGGCGTCGATAAAGATTAGTTGATGACTTGGAGGGGGGGGGGGGGGCATGATGTACCAAGAAAGGGGAACTCCTGACTTTATCTCTGTGGTCTCCAACTATTCTCAAAGTTCCTCAAAATTCCAAAATACTCTGCAGCCTTTGCTTCATACATAGTGTGAAGCCGCTCCCACTGTGCTTGCCACTCTAACTGATTTCTCGGCTGAGACATGTTTTTTTATAACTAATTTACTAACAAACTTCCTTTCCCTAAAGCATTTCATTGGCTCAATCTTACATTGGGGTGTGGCGTTCACTGGAAATTAATTTCTTACCGGTCAAATGTTCAATTTGCTCCTCCTATTCGCTTCTGTGAAAACTCAATTTTCTATGATTCATCTCAATTTCTGATTAACTCGCCACTGTCTTTTAGTTTCTTCATTCACTTGTTCTCTGTAACCACTGGTAAAGACTTTATTGTTTCTTGGATATCAAAATGATAAACCAAATGAATATTAGTGTCCTTATGGCAACCAACGTCATCGTTGTTCTGGGTCATTATCCCTGAATTTGTTTTTGGAGTTCCTGTTTGACCCACTCCACTAAACAATAAATGCTAAAATAGAGGGATAAATTCTGGCAGGAGGGCCACCTTCCAGCTCAGAGGGTCATTTATGTTTGGGGATCAGAGGGCAAAAACAAGTCATCACGTCATTCCCCGTAATTTGGCGCGGGGCTTTGGGGATGGAGAGTGCTGACCACTAGCGGGGAAAGTAGCCAACATCAAACTCATAAATTCCTATGACCATAGACTTTTCTTGGAAGAGGTGGTTTTGACACACACACACAAAAGAAAGGAAATAGCTGGAAGGAACATAAACGGTTTCATAAGGGCTTTTTACACTTGTAAATTTTTGCTTAGTCCCGTACCAAAGGTGGGGCTAAGGGGGGGGGGGGGGGGCTTAGCCCCACCGCTTGTACGGGACTATCCTTAGCCCACTGTTTACACTCGTTTTTGCCAAAGTGGGCTAGCCCCACCGATAATCCCGTACTATCTGGCCCTGCAAAATAGCAGGGTTAGCACCGCAATTGCTGGTGCCAAGCAAGTGAGTGTAAACAGAACGAAAAAATAATCCGGGCTAAGCAACGGAGACGAAGTCCGACCCCCACTGACCAATCAGAAACGAGGTAATCAAGTGCTGCCGGTGCGTGCGTGTACGTGTACAGTGCACAGCGTAATCATGAATATTAATGTGGTTTGGAAAGTCCGGGGCTAAGAAATACGAGTGTAAAAAGGTCAGTTTTCTCCTTAGCCCCGGACAAGAGATAGTACGGGACTGATTGGCCAGTGTAAAAAGCTGAAACAATTGATACGGGACTAACGATAGTCCTGGGTCAGAGAAAGTCCGGGTTAAGAAACACAAGTGTAAAAAGGGCTAGGAAAAGGACTGCAGTGTTGTTTTCCTTTACGCTCTATCCTATTCTATTCTATTCTATTATATTTTATTCTTTATTATAAACACGTGCTAGTAGCCATCTGGGCTACAATTGTGTTTGTTTTGTACATCCTCTAAAGGTCACCAGAGGTCAGAGGTAGAGCCTTATCTGTGCTTTTTGGAATATGAAGACAATTTCTTGTAAAACAGGTATATGCTTGTTTTTGTACATCTTAACCATGTTTATCATTAACTATTAAATGACACTACAGATCAATATTATAATATTTGGAGGTCATTGACCTCTAAAAGGTCACCAGAGGTCAGAGTTAGAAACCTGTCTTTGCTCTTTGGAATATGAAGACAGTTTCATTGCAAAACAGATATGCTTGTTTTGCACATCTTAACCATGTTTATCATTAACTAATAACATCACAGATCAATATTATGGTATTTTAAGGTCATTGACCTCTAAAGGTCATCAGAGGTCAAAGGTAGAAACCTGTCAATGCCCTGTGGAATCAGAAGATTTGTAGTACAAATGCATATTTAGTGCAGCGTAACCAAGATCTAAGCCTGTCATTCACAAATGCCTCCAAACATCAATATTCTGATATTTAAAGTTCATTGACCTCTGGAGGTCATCAGAGGTCAAATCAGACTTACCTCCCGATCTTAAAATGAATCTTATGGTATGTACTAACACTGGTGAAAGTTTCATACTTTAGTCAAATTTTGCACAATTCTCGTGATTTTGAGGGCTTAACCGCTCTACTAGAATACAGAGGGAGAAATTAAGCTTGTACATAAATCGTCCTAAATGCAAACGATACAAATCGTAAATCCTTAAGATGTTGTTTTCATAAGATGATGTCTCAGTATGGCATCTCCGTGATTCCTGGCAAATAATACAAAGAACTTCGTTTTCTGTAGTAATGATATCCTTTTTATTAAAAGTAAGAGTCGGGGTGGGGGTGGGGGCAGTGACCCGGGAGGTAGTTACCCAGGGAGTAATTGACGTGGTGCACTGTCCTGGGGTAATTTTCCTCTTGATAGTTATAGGGGAGGGGAAGTTGTAGGCCTACTTATCCGGGGTAATCATCCATGGGGAGTTATCGGAGGGGGTAGTTATCGGGTGGAAGTTATCTGGGGTCTAGTTATCGGAGGAGGGGGTAATTAATCTGGGGATAATTATCCTGGTGGTAATTATCGGGGGGGGGGGGGGGGGTAGTTATCCGGAGGGTAATTATCCGGGGGGTAATTATCCGGGGGGGTGGGTAATTATCCGGGGAGTAATAATCCGGGGGTAATTATCCGGGGGTAGTCATCCGAGGGGTAGTTATCCTGGGGGTAGTTACCCAGGGGGTAGTTCTCCTGGGGGTAGTTACCCAGGGGGTAGTTTTCCAGGGGGTAGCTATCCAGGGGGTAGTTTTCCGGGGGGTAATTATCCAGGGGGTAGTTATCCGCGGGGGTAGTTATCCAGGGGTAGTTATCCGAGGGGTAGTTATCCAGGGGGTAGTTTTCCTAAGGGGGAATTGCCCTGGGGGTGATTGCCCTAGGAGGGTAGTTGTCCTGGGGGTAGTTGTCCCAGGGGGTAATTACCCTGGAGGGTAATTGCCCTTGGAGGGTACAACTTGTAGTTGTCCGGGGGGTAGTTGCCCTAGGGGGGAATTGTCCTGGGGGGTAATTATCCGGGTGGTAGTTATCCGGAGGGTGGTTTTTCAGGGGGTACTGTTCCTAGACCCGTATAGTAGGCATTTGTTGTCGTTTTTACAGCGTTTCCTAATAAATGCCTATAGCGAAAACCCAACACAACTTTTATCAAGGAGGGAAGGGAACTTAAATTTAAATATAACATAGTTTACAGAAATCAGACATGTAAATATGGCAATCATATACATCCGCACGGCCGATTGTAATCTCTTACTTTGATTATCAAACGTGATCGCCTCAAAAGAATTTTGACTACGATTACAGAGGTATCATCTACAAGACATAACTGATGGTTTACAGAAGTGATCATCAATTCAGTAAGGATTAGTCAAGTCATGAATTCACTTTACCCATCATGTCTAATCGAACCACGACATTGTTTGGGTAACCGTGCCTTTTTATTCTCATAGTTCAAACTAATTCTTGACGTAATCAAAACAAATAATTCTTTATATAATTTCTCAAAATACTCGAAAGATGGCCTAGGTCAAAACTTTCTACAAAGATTGCGTACGGCAATCTTTACTAGCCTAAACAAGTTTTCTAGAGCTATCAGTTCCCCCTATGACGATGACTTCGATTGCGTTTTGAACTTGCATCGAACTACTTTCAAAACAGCTATTACCTTTATAGTTCAATTAATAAACCAGTCTTTTGAATTCATAACCAACATTCGTAATCGTAACCATACAGTAACATAATACTGCATGTCAATAAAAGTTGGAAAATGTAAATGCTATGTCAGTAGCGCAGAATAAATGAGTAACGATTATCTTCATACATTCTAATTCCTAAGTGATGTCGCTGCGAAAATGGTTTGACGACTGCTTCAAGCAAATAAAATAAAAAGGAATGGGATTTACTTCTAATGATAGTGCCACGCCGTGCAATGCATTTCACTGTATTTGGTAACGTTTCGTTACGTTTCTGTGCGCTTTACGTACGGAAAATAAAAGGCAGATTGATGCTATTAACATGCTAACACACAACGCATTCAAAATGTTTTTGTTTTTTTTAAATAAAAATACACAGTGTACAATATAATGCTTTAGTATACGTTTTGAAACTTTGAATTTGCGAGTCCTTTATAAAGTTATAAGCAGGGTTATTACATTATCAAGCAAAAATTAAAGTATTTAGGGATTCGGATTTGCGCAGAAGACTAACAGTGCTATATATGGCGATCGTTCGCAACAGAGACAATCCTCTTCATTAGATATACAATGTAATTCTGTCTTCATGAATTGAAAGAGAAACGAAAAGAAGTCAACTTTTTAACTTCATTTAGCTTCTCACCAACTGAACTTAATTTGATCTGCCATGCATGACATCGCTGTGTGTTCTATTAATTCTATTGAATTATTTGATCGGCGTGCTTGTTTTTTATGCAGAATATCACAAGTAAGTTTAATTCATTGAAGTTCATAATGTTTGTACATATGGCGTGTTCGTTGTTTTGTATTTTCATTTTCATAATATATCATTTGTCCATTATCTGATTCTGACCACGAAAATATGGCGACTGTTCAAATGCGGAGCATGTACTGGAAAAATGTAATGTCTCCTGCCAGTATAGACAAACTAAATTCTAGTCTATCCCCGCTTTAAATGGAAATGAAAAAAAAAACGAAGTTCGACTTTCAGTAGATTTCAACTGTTTTGTATAGTGCCTGATTCATGTAATGGACACAATTCTTCAGCACATAAGCAATCACACAACTTTCGGGAATAGATGTATGTCTTAATGATTGTATCTCATGGAAGAAAACTCGTCTCCTTGCCTGAATTTTAGCTTCTTCCTGTTCAAGCCTGAAAGAAGTAGTTGAACATCAATCGCAATCACTATATAAGAGAGGCACATCCTTAAAAGTAAGCACAGGAGTACTGAGACACACTACGAAATAAAAACGGGCCTTTTATCACTATTGACAACGCATGACATTGAAATGTGTTTTTTTTATCCTTGGGGGAGGGGGGGGGGGGGTTAATACAATGGATTATTCTGAAGGTTCGTTAATCACACAAGGAAACATGGTTCGCTATTGGCTTAGGTTCGTTAACAAGAAAATTAAATGCGGTTCCTTTCCGGTGGTTCCTTTACCCGAAAGTAATCAAGCAATCATTTTTTCTAATAAGGTTTGTGAATATAAAACGAAGTGAAGAAGGCCTAAGTATTAATTCCGAATATTTGTCAGTATTATTATCTATACTCCAAATTCCAACTGCAAAAGTGATGTAAAAAAAAAATCAACTTAAGCTCCAAGTTAATGTTTTTTTATATGCTATGGTATTACAGAAGTGACTGAGAATAAGAAGTATATTTATGATACAATCATTGTAAACCCAACGTGAAGCTGTCAAGCCTACATCAACCTTTGCTTCTGATATACGTATAATATGTGCAGCATTGGCAAGCGTGATAAGCGATGATTACTGTGCACGCAACGCCTATAAAGGAAATGTGCCTAATATGGCGGGAATTCAGAATGTTACGGCTGTATACAGCTGCAGCAGAACAGACGCGAAAGCAGTCTTTGATGCTCTGCAACATTACGACCATGTGCGTAATTTGAGGGTTTTTAGTACACGCAAAGAACACGATCTCAAAAGACGACTATCGTTAATTAACGTCATTGACTTTTTCTACCAATGCTGTCTTTTGAACCCCGCCTACAATAGGTTCTCAGGTTCTATTTAGGTATTGGTACTTGCTAAACGCATCCTCTTTAGTTTCCATTGACAACAACATGGGAGGAGAATGGAAGCGATGAACGCCCTCGCTAAAAGACGCTTTTCGTAAGACGCATTGCGTGCGCGCTTACAATAGGTTCTCAGGCTCTATATTTAGGTATTGGTAGTTGCTAAACGCATCCTCTTTAGTTTCCATTGACAATAACATGGGAGGAGAATGGAAGCGATCAACGCCCTCGCTAAAAGACGCTTCTCGTAAGACACATTGCGTGCCTTTTTTTCTTTCTACTGTTTCCTATTGTTTGTGAGTTAAAAACTTGCGGCAAACCACAACGCAGCCGACACGCAACGCGTACCGACTCATTCATGCGGCGGCAATGGCACGGACACAAACACGCCGAAGTTTACATTCGGGCTGCCGTATTGGTCAGATTTGTTAATGATAGACCTGTCCTGCGATTGGTTAATTATCTTACATACCCAAGCTATCGCCTTATACGGTAGTACGTGCGATGGAGCGTAAACGCCGTCGCTAAGCGGGACTGTTGTATTGTTTCGTCCCGTGAAAGAAACAGGTTGTGAGCTTGAACATAGCCTGAACTTTGAGAACGATTTTCTCCGTTATTTAGAAAATGGACTGACGTCATGAACATAGTTGATATTCGTTTTAATGATCTATAGGGATGTCGAAATGAGTTGTATTACATATCAGTGTAAAGCTTAGAGTCTGTAGAATTCACATATAGGCATAACTACGATTTCATTTTTTGCGACTTTTGACTCATTCCGACGGAGCGCATCACATATATGGACAAGATCAGGTTAGTAAGTACTGATTTAATTTTTCTCGTTACGAATTTGTGTAAAAAGATGTCAGACTTCAGCTTCACGAGGCTGATTCGTGCGCGGAGAGGTGAGAGCCGCAGAAAAAAAAGCATCGAAAATATTTAGTCGGATCAGGCCGCTAGGTGCGGCAGTCTTGCATTGTGCGAACGCGCTGGCGCCCGTGTTTTGATGGGCGCTCTGCATCGGTTGATTAAAACTCGATTTTTGAAAAAAAAACCAGACAGGATTTTTTCTTCTTTTCATCATGGATAGTGGACATGTGTGTGTAACAAAAAATCACTGTGCAAAGTTGCGACAATTTATACGTCAGATGTGAGATGAATAAGAAGTGAATGGGGGGCCTCATGAGGCGTTCCCCGGGGGGCCTCATGAGGCGGGGGGAGGTCCTCATGAGGAGGGACAGTCCTCGTACGCGGGGGCGGTCCTCATGAGCGGGTTTCCCGGACTGACATACAGTAACTTTACAGTGTATGATTGAGGGTGTACGTACCACCTATCGGCACCCTGAATTGCAACTCATTTACTCCGAAAGTATAAAACAAGTTCTTCTAAGTTTTTCTACAAATATGCCGTAAATACTTCAGTTTCGAATCTCATGACTGTCCTATTGATTCTGTAGTTCTGAACCTCCGCTGTAAAGTAACGCAATTTTAGTGCATGCGATGCATGTTCTTCGCGCGGCTGTAAAGCCAAGGGTAGGCCTACCTCACGATCGGCACCCCTCCCTCCATACATGTACACTATAGATCTACATCACATGTAGGTAATACACGTGAAAATCATAGTCGTGCATCATTACTGAACGGAAGTGTAAAGCAAGTGGCCCAATGTTCGCCATCCTAAGCAGCGGAAGCAAAATAGCGTGCATGATCCGAACGCTTGCGCTGCGACCATCGTTCGGCCCCCTGTATGCATTGTTCGGCCCCCTATGTCCGTGGATCAACATGCGCGACGTACGGTGCGCTCGCCCAACCTATGTGAATGTATCAGCGCGCGTGCTACGCACGTACTGTACTATAATGCACTACGAATGCGCGGTACTATCCATGTACTCGCACGCTATGCGAGAGATTCGTTGCATTCACAACACGTTGCGATCGAACACTGGAGATACAGCAAATGCCGGCACGGGTGGCATGCAAAATATAAATATGGCGTAAACGCTCAAGTTATCTCAGAAACGGATGCAATCATGGCTGTAAGTGTACTTGCAGTATAGATTCGATGCCAATAAACAGACTAGTAACTTCAAAACTTGGAATGAAACGAGTCTATATGTGTTGCTATGCAACTTTACTTTACTTACCCGTTGAACTGCTTGTGCGAGTTGACTCGGGAGGGTTCGATTAATGATTTCGGGGGTCTGGTGACATGGCCCACTGTTGTGCACTTCGGAACACGTGTGGAGATAGTTGCATAGTTTGAATTTTGCACTTGATATGCGCCATTTTTTATTCATGAATTTCAGTGAATTTTTATTTGTAAGAGTGGGTGATTCATGGAACCCTGGCGAATCAAGGGCCACTTGCTTTAATTGAAATATGTTTAGTTTGTTTTGTTAGTTTGTTTATGAGTTTGATTTTTGTTTCTTTGTTATTATGCACCTATCAATTGTAAGACCCACTACTAGGTGACCCCCGGGAGATGTCAGTCATGGTCAAAGGAGAGTCCACTTCTTATTTACATGTACACACCCTCCGTCGCCACTTTGGACTCACCATTCAATGAATTATACGCACCCTCCGTCACAATTTGGACTTACCTCCACAGAATTTGACTTTCCATCTTACGCACATCGGGTTTTGGAGGTTTCTTGATGTCTGTAACTTGTGTCTTCTTTATTTTCACTTGCTACACTAAATCTATCAACAGAAAATTTTGACCTTAAAATAACAGTAGTTTTGATATGTAAAAATATCCCTCGTAAATATTTATTGTTGAACATTTTTCCCCTCCAAATTCAAATTCGTCGTTCGAGTACATACGGATTGTGCAGTGCATGCGCGTGAATGTGTGCTGCTGCACGGTTACAACTAATGTGCATGCGCATGCATATTGTACGTTGCGCTATAGCGGGACTACAGCTCTATTTTCAGTGCCAAACCAGCAGCAATCGCAACCGCACGGCACTGCCACACGAAATACATGCACTTTCAAAGATAGCAATCGTGAATAGGTAGGCCTACACTTCGTACATGTACATTCATGTTCAATTGGCTTTGAAAAACTGATGTTTCTTTGAAGTGTATTATTGCATTTGTCAAATATTTGAACTGCAATAGTATTTACTGGTTGTTTTGAAGAGTTCTTGTTCACATGCATTCACTGATTCTACATTCATGTACATGCGTTGATCGACGCGTCCACAGTAATACGGTACCGGTCCTGTGCGTACGTGCGTATGTACAACGCGCGTTCGGTGCTGAAAGTAGTGCCAGCAGTGGACTAAATTGGACGCACATCGGAACCCACCCAGTAAAGAGACTGACATTGCCCCACCATAACGTCTCTGGCGCGACTCACCAAAGGTGTCCTTGACGGTGCCCTGAGTCCATAATTTTGGCGCAAGTACCAGGTATCACCCATGACGCACTTCTCCCGGGGGTCACATAGTGGGTCTTACAATTGACAGGTGCATTATTGTTTGCATAGCTAATAGTAATGGCACTTAATCCCACACATACCTTTTCGTTCTATACGTAATCAGCCATGATAGGTGTCGATGTCAGTAGGTGGTCGATATCAATAGATCGATGCCGATAGGTGGTACCCTTAGACGTTACCATACATGGTGTAGACTGTAGTCTAGAGTCCTACATTGTAAGTAGTCCTCTACGCTGAAGTACCAGGAGGTAGATAGAGTCCCCCCAACTGCGACCAGCCCGAACGCGAGGCCCACTGGCCACAGTATAACTCTGTGAAGGAGTGCCCCAGGGTTACGTCCCCCGTAAACATGCTAAGCTAAGTTACTACTAATCGCAGTTAAATTACTGTATAAGCTGTTAGTGAATTTTCGCCAGGCTGAGGGTTTAATTTTCGCAAATTTCACGAATCACAGTTGGATTGCGAATTGAACAAGATGCAAAATTGTCTCCTTGTGCTTATAAATGCCTAGCAATAGCCCGACCAGAGGCAGTGCGATGTTAAATAGAGCATTAACGTAAGTGTCAGCGTCAATTTGCGATAGACCACACCATCTCAGCAAAAATGTCTATGACCTCGTCATTCGCATAAATATCCGTACACAAAAATTAAACTATATAAACAGTAGTGGAAGTTGGCAGAGTCAAACCTCCAAATTGAAATTCTCAAAAGTATTAATGTTTATGCTGAGAACCACACTCATTTTCTTGTGTAGCCTGTGCAGCAACAGGGCTGTGTGAAGTTAATAGAGCACGGCTGAGAGTGAGAACTGTAGAATCAAGCTACTTGTATGCTGAGTAAATCAAGCCGCCCATAATTCAACCAAAACTTTAAAAATTTGACAGCCTTCTAGTTCTACATGTAGAAATCTGGCTGTGCTTTTGCACACAGTCAAATTTTGACATGGGAGTTTAAATCTTGTGGGTTGGTGCAGGTTTTTTTGTTTTTTGTTTTTACTATAATAATAATACTTATAAATAGGCAAGTCAATTTCTTTTCATCTTACAGTAGGCCCTAGTTACCACCGATACAGTACCTACATGTAAGTAGGCCTAATTGTCATTGCATCAGTTCTCGATTAGTTCTCAGTTCTTACACTGACAGAGACTCCACCCCCTAGCTACCACTACAGCTCTGGCTATCATTCTGTTGTGATTAGCACATAAATACATCCATGGACAAACACGATACTTCAAGGAAGTTAAAGTGATTGACACAACTTTAGTGGCACAGGATGATGAAATGGGCATTTGACAGATTTGTATCTTCAGTTCTATGGAACACAGAATTCTTGTTTTTTTTTTTTCTTTTTTAATTTGTTGAGGACAGGCTGATTTTGGTACAACACGCATTTCCCATACCATAGACACCTGCCTGAGTATACTTGGGAGGACTCGTCTTCAACGAGTTAATGAAATGACCTGGGTATGTAATTGATTTTGCTTATTCGCTATTAAATTATGCGCATTTGTTTGCATGCATTTATTTTGTTTGTTTGTTTGTTTGTTTATACCTACCAGTATAGCAGCAAGGACACATCACCCTTGGCTATCTACTTGATGCACCCATTTTGGAATGCTTGTGTGAAGGTATGTGAAATTCTCTAGAAATATGTCTTCAGATTTGTGTGTGCTTGTTGATGTTTTTTTTTAAAATAAAAATATGACAGTCTGTTTGAACTTTAATCTCTGGTACAAACTGTATTTGCATATAAACATAGTGTATGTCTTCAGGAAAAATGCAAATTTTCCAGAGTATAACCTTTTTCCTTAGAACTTGTATACAAACACGTATCCAAGTTATCCTGTGTATGTCAGGAGGCAATATTTTGGCTTGTAGTGAGTGGGAATAGCAAGTAGATTTTCTTCTTTTTGCGCTAAAAAGTCAAGGTTTATCATGTTTGATATTAACCCTAAAAAGGCTGGGGGGGTTGAATCAACCCCCCCTCCACATTTTTCGCGACCATTCTACTGCACGAAAATTTTTGACTGCGCCAATAGAATACATAAGAAATTAATTTTGATACCACATTTTTTTTTAAGTACATTGTTAGGAATGCAACAAGAAACTATGTCACCAAAAATTAGGATGCTATTAGCTTTATTTTCTGAATTAGAGTAAAATTTATGATTTCACGCATATTAACTATAAAATATAAAAAAATGAAAAATTTTTTTTTTCTTTTATAGTTTTTAAAAGTAGATTATGCAGCAAGTAATGTGTGAACCAATTTTCAGGGCAATTGCGCGATCGACGGCCGAGATCTCGGGGTGGGGGGGGGGGGGGGGGGGGGTTCGAATCAACCCTCCCACGGCCACAGAACAGGTCAAAAAGCCTGGCCTGGTTAGGGTTTTAAGGTGGAAACTTTGATATGATTAATGTTATTGTGAGGATTACCTGCTCAAGAAAAAAAGTATGTACATGTAAGCAGGGAATTTCAATCTTTCATTGTCTTGTGTAGTTCAGAAACAAAGTTTTCTGTCTCTAATACTTTTTGACTGATAATGCCAACTCGGCAATAACCCCAAGAAATATTGTGAATAGCCACCCTACAAGCAGAGGGATGGTGGAGATTGAATGATCGCGTGTTTCACTCTGGTTGTTGTTACAGCTGTACCCGTTGTGGATTGCCCCCAACCTCCTCACCCTCCTGGGATTCCTCTTTCAATTGGCTCTCTTCCTCCTCCTGGCCTTCTATGACTGGGACTACTTCAGTAACAACAGGACCCTGACGGATTACCCCCCTGTCCCCAACTGGGTCTGGTTCGTTGCCTCGGCCTGCCAGTTCCTTGGCCACACCCTAGGTAGGAAGAAAGACGCCGTTTGAACAGACTCTGTTGGCACAGTGATTGCGGTCATTGCTCGTGGGGAGTTTGGAATTATATTTTTTTCTTTATTTGTTTTCAAAACAGAAAGGAAACAATCTATTTACAGTTTGCATCTACCAGGTAAACTTTATTTTTCCCTTTTGTGTACCAACCAGTTGGAGATTTGTTTGTTTAATTTTTTTCATGATAGTATAGTAAAACCTTGTAATTGCATAACTTTCTCAGAATTGCATGTTAGAATTGTAAGTCCAGAGTTTTTGAAATTGCTACTCTTTTATTTTCCTGAAGTTTCAAACTCTATTTATCAAAACCAAATGGAACATACAGTCGTGCTGACTTGCGCTTCAAGATTCTTGTGTCACAAGTATTTTTGAAAAGTTACTATATGATTAAACCGTTGAGGATGAGTCCTGAGTGTACCCCGGCAAGTGTCTATAGGAAATGCGTGTTGTAGTAAAATCAGCTCATCCTCAATGGGATAACTATGATTTATGTTAAGATTCAAAAAGCAGTAGACTTAATGCATTCATATGAATATAACATATCTTTTAGATGGCACTGATGGCAAGCAAGCGAGGCGCACTGGCTCCAGTACGCCATTGGGGGAGCTGTTCGACCATGGCAGCGACAGCATCCTGGCCACCCTCCTGCCCATCGGACTCTTCTCGATCTTCGGCAAGGGTCTGGAAGACTATGGCGGGACCTCCTGGATATTCTACGCTGTCCAGTGGCACATCATCACGGCTTTCTTCATGTCACACTGGGAGAAGTACTTGACTGGCGTCCTCTTTCTCCCTTGGAGCTACGACTTCAGCCAGCTTGTGAGTGGTGTTGAATTTTGAATGGGTGGATGGATGAATGAAGGAAGGAAGGAAGGAATGTATGAGTTTAATGAATGAAATTCATTCATTATACTCATACAGGTATCTATTCACTCATTCCTTCTTTCCTTGATTTAATGTGTGGGTTAGTTGATGAATGAATGAATCATTGAATGAAATTCATGAAATTCTTTCGTCAAGGTGTTTTCATTGCAACTGATTAACAAATTGCCCTACATCGACGTAAATAAGCACTGAATTGATCAGTGTTTAGTAGTAGCCATGGTGAAAAATCAAGGGCGTACATACTCGAGCGGGATTCGAACCTACGACCTCCTGATCACTGGACAGGCGTCATCTCCACTAGACCACCGTGCTTTCGCCGACAGCAAGTGTTGGTTCTGATCCTTATGAATAATTGTTGAGTTTGTTAATGAATAGATGATTCACCTGTATCCATTTTTTATATTGGGAAATGAGGCGATTTTCAGCATTGTGTGTGGAAATGAGCTGCTTGGCGGAGATCTGCGCTGTCTAAGTGCTTTTCTAGTTATTATTATTATCATCATCATCATCATCATCATCAGTAGTAGTGGTCGTAATAGTAGTATATTTTATCATAGTCATTATCGTTCGTACATAATAATTTATATGACTGTTGATCTATTGGTTTATACAGTATGTGCTCCTATCCCAACAGGCTATTGCAGTGGTGTACTTCTTGACTGGTCTGTATGGATATGAGATTTGGAAAATCACTCTTCCCTATGGGTTTCAGTTCAACTATTTCTTCCTGAGCTTGGTTTGCAGTGAGTATTCGTTTAAAAATCTTTATCGATTCTTTCCAAGGAAGCGTTTCTTTCTCTTTCTTTTTTTTTGTTTTATTTTCAAAGCCGCAGTATCATGGACAGACATTAGGAATGGACCACAGTGACAAAAGATAAGGTTTATGGAACAAACTCTGTGTTAGCTTTTACAGTTAAGTTGCACAACATGAGTTCACAAAGTTTTGGTGTGTTAGGCATATTATACAAGTAAGATGGTATCCCATGAAGAGCAGCTTTAATGATGTATTGTTGATTGCTACACTAGGCAGTGTTTCCCTAGAAAGGTGACAGTTTCTGAAGTGAAAATAGATCAAAGTATTGTCATGAAAATGGGATATTACCAGGTAGTAATTGTTTGCAGACTTGTGGGTCATGAGGTCAGAGGGCTAGGGTCAAAGGTCAAGTGAAAATGCTCAAATTCCCAAATACTTGCTCTTGTTAGCAATTGAGCCATCCATCCAAATGAAACCTAGTTCAAGAAAAGTGAACACTCAGCACATTTGTGACAAAGTATGTCACTTCCGTTTTTTGCCAATTATGTGAAACGAGTCTGATATTGTCAAGACGTCCTGTATACCTACTACTGTAGGAGAACATATGCGATATGGTGGAGGCATACCAGTCGCCATAGCAGTATTTCTAGTTTATAAGATGATGTTCTGATCACTGACTATGATTCACTCCCACGATGGAACAGACGCCAATTCATACTTCTGCTTGTTTGCCAAAATGGCATTTGGTAAGACTTTCACCGTATGTTTTGTCAGGCTTGGTGCGTAGGTACAGTAGTTAGGTGGTATTAAAGAATCTACAGCTTTTGCTGCAGGATTAACTTGTGATGGTACTGGTAAAGTCTTTGTGTCATACACAGGTCCCTGCAAATGTTACTTGGTGTCAGCCTTGATCTTTTGCTTTCAGGGAGAGCGAGGATTTATTCTCTTATTGCTTTATAATCCTGTCCTCTTTATGTATCTCAATGAATGTACGGATTTGGGGATGATCTGTTAGTTTTGAATATTGGAAGGTAATGTGTCACATTAACTGTGTGTGTGTGTGTGTGTGCAACATTTGCACAAAATCACACTTAAAACCAAGTAGGAAGATGCCACGGTACATTGAAGCATCATGATGAAAGCTTTTGACACAAAGTGTGCATGACAGCAAAGCTGGCAGTGCTCTCTACATCGTTGCTGTGATGCATTTCCAGAATAAACACCACTACAAAAAGTTACATGTTTTCCTCAAATGCATTGCTCATTTATTGCAAAATAATGTGGCACACAAATAATTAGTAAACAATAATAATATACATTCTCGCATAGAGCATATCACTGTGAGAGTCTCAGTGTCCTCAGACACTAAAAGGAAAAAGAAAAAGAAAAAAAAGTGTTTTTTGTGTTTGTTTTTGTTTTTTTAAAGGCATGTTTGTATGATTTTCTAAATTTGGTGTTCAAATGTGACTTCTGGTCCTGACCGCTCATTTTTACTCTTTACCACTGTGGGAATAAAGTGTGATTCTGCTGATCTACATTGTACAGGGGACTCCTATAATAACGATGTCCTCGGGACTGGCAGCTTTCTTTTGTTATTTTATCACAGTCCTTTTGGTAAAGCTGAACAGACAACTAAATGTATGTAAAAATATGTAGATAATAATATTTGGACCTGAATATTTACTTTATTGCTTCAAGAATTTTGTTATAACGGGAGTGGACTGTTTCTGAACAATAAAATGCAATGTATCACTGTAGATGTGATATAAATTATCATTTTGGACCTGAATTTTTACATTTGACACTGTTACAACTTACTAGTCATCATAGATCTGTGAAAAGATACAAACACACACACAAAATGTATGCTCCAGCATAAACCCAATTCAGTCTCAAGAACAGAAAATTATGTCTTTAAGGTTTCAGCTCCTGCTTTTTTATGCAGCAATTGAGCTAAATGCCAATTATAATTAAGAAGGTGTTAGTGGAGCAATTGGAATGTGTAAAGTGTGGGGATTTTCTATGAAAATGCATGGAGAAGGTAATGCTTTATGCCACTTTGTGTCTTTAGCAGTGCATGTTCCATAGATGTAGGAAAAGCTGTAGTGAATAGCTTATATCTCCTTAGGAATATTCCTGCATGGTATTGACTACAAAGATGCCATTTATACTTCTGCATATATGCCATATGTTCCACAAATTTGAAAATTTTTTGAAATGGGCCTTATTTTTCATTAATTTTGCACAAGATAATTTTATGAGTGGTTGAATTTGCCATCAAGAACCACATTGATACAGAGTGAGAGACGAGTATTATGACTTTTCAAAGGAAATCGTTAGCTATATGTCACCTTGAGGGGAACATAGGAAGCATCGGTATTCAGTAATATGGGGTCAACTTTTTCGCAAGTTGTAAATTTGGGTAATATCAGTTGAGTCGCAAAATTCACGAAGACACGAAAACACTGAACTATACTGCATATACACAGGCATGATGCTTTGATGGTTTGATCTCAGGTGAACTACATATCAGGGGTACGTACATGATATCAGGGGTATGCGTAGAGTGAAGGTGAGGCCCTACCTTTAGTCAACATGTTAGTTTAAAAAGCAACAACTTTGGAAACATGTGCCATTTAGCATTGTGCATTTGTAAAATAGAAAAATCAGCTGTTGATTTGATAGAGTGTAAGTGATGTATGTAAAGAGGTATTACGGTGGACAACTGTTTACACCAAGTTTCTCTTCATGTTATTGTAAAAATATAATGTGATCTCTGTTGAGATATGTTGTTGTTTTGATTGTACCGGAGCCCTGCCGGGTGGGCAATTTGATTTCCTAATCTAATTACTTACATTTAAATACAAAACATACAATACTATATTTTAACTACAACCAACATTTATTATATTTAGAAATAATACTTATACATCAAATGATCACAGGACATAAAGTGGATAGGTTTTATGGAAAAAACAGATCTCGCCTGCCGACTCCTGTGCCGGAGGACAAGGTTGTGTTGGGATATTATGCTTTAGATTTTAGACGCGCGGACGTTCAAAGGAAAAAAACATGATCTGAGCGTGCGCAGAAGCGCGGGTCAAGTTGATGCACGCTACTGCGCACGCTCAGATCATGTTTTTTTCCCTCTGAACGGCCGCGCGTCTAAAATTTAAAGCTCCCTATTATGCTTCACTCTGACTTTAACCACTGAACTCTATATAGTGGAAGGGGCGCAGCGCGCACTACACACTGAAAAGCCACTACGCTCGTGTTGCAGTAGTGTGGGTACAAGTTTGAAGTCACCGGAAGTCCAGGCCGGTGGCGGCCATTTTGGGACTTTGCTGTGGGGCACCAATAAGGTGCCAAGTGTCACTTGGCTATTTCGTTACAAAATGAGTACTTTTGTCTACAAAATGTCATTTTGAAATCAATCATTTCGTTGAAGAAATGTTCATTTTGTCATAAAACCAGTTGTTTTGTTAGCACTGTTCATTTTGGTGACTAGAGAGCCATTTCGTAATGAAATAGCCCATGCGATACTTGGTGCCCCATAATTTACATCGAAGTGACTTTCCACTGAGGAACACACGCTTCTTCTATGTATCCTCTGGACAACAGTAGCGTATAGTAAAGTGGACGGGGCCTCAAGGTGGAGTCCTAAAATGGCAGCGCCAACTAAAGCAAAGCGCTGGCTTCAAGCACTGCGCGTAACGTCACTTCCACTATAGAGTTCAGTGACTTTAACCCTTACTGAGCGTTGTTCGCTGATTGGCCTGCTTGCTGGAGTGCTTTCTATTGGCACAAATGTCTTGAAAATAACTGTCAATCAATTGACGGAGATTTCCTAATTCCACAGTCCCTATTGTGACACCATAGCCAGCCTGTTGGACTGTGGCCATTACTACACTTACATAGGTGACCTTGCTACTGGTATCTATAACTACATCACGTTTGGATGGATTACTAAATGCTGAGGAAATAGCTTGAGAAGGTTAAGCTAAATTCACATAAAGGGTCAGGTCTAAATTTGTAGCAGAGCAGCTACCTAGCAATAATGACATGTATGGGGTGGGGACCACTTGTGGGACTGAATTATTTCTAAAATCGCATTAATATTTAATATATGAATCAGTGGGTTAGTGTTGAGGTGAGGACATCATCACCTATGTGTGTTTGTGTGTGTTCAATGAATAGAGGAGAATAGGAAATTTTCTTTTTTTGCGAAAAATGTTTTAAGATTATCCAAGATATTAATGTAGAGCATCGTATGTTGAGAATTTTTAGATCAAGGTGATATTATTTCAGTATGTCTTTTTTTTAATTCCTTTTGTACCTGAAAGTGACTTATTAAAGTCATTGTCTACCTGCCTAAATGGGGGGGGGGGGGGGGGGGGGGGGGAGGGTAGGCAAAGAACAAAATGTCAGAAGGTCCACAAACAAAAGGGTAGGCAATAAAAAAACCCAAAACAAAGCACAGGCTATAATGAAGTGAAGTTACTTTATGTCTTTCCATCCTGCCCTTGATTGCCTTTGAAAGAATTCCTAATGATGGGAACTTCCTTTAAAAATCAGAGAGCTCATTGTCAACTCGCTAATCGAGCAGGTCAATGTCTTTCCATCAAGATAATTGTCACCTATTGATAAGACAGCTGATAGCCGAGGCAGTGGACCCATCAAATCCCAGTGAAATTTTTGATTCAGATTTTTTTTAAAAAATCCAGATTCCAGGCAGATTCCGGCCCTTTCAGGATTAAAGAAAGAAAAGACCCCCTTTAGATAAGAACTACTAATAGCTAATTTGTTGAAGTATGTATTCTATCACTGTGGCGCCAACAAACAGTGATAAATGCCAAGTGTGGTTTAAAGAAAAAAAGAAGAAAATGTGTCTCATGATTCTTGGTGTTTTCTAATGTGCAGCATCAACTTTCCATAAAGATAATTTACTCATGCAACATTCCCTTTGTATGACATCTTTTGGTGTGGAACTTGACATATCCTTGTGTCATCAACAAGGGTTATCCTTTTTATAGCTGTTATGGAAGTTTCCTTTATAAATATCTTTACTACATAGAAAGCACAAAGTTGACATGAGATCAATTTTGCACACACACATTTAGCATGATGATTTACTGTCAAGACCACACTCGCATCCAAGAAAGAATACATGTACATTGTACATGGTGTACTGTGAAACCACCTGCCACGAAACGTTCCCTCACCATGGAAACTGTCAAAGAATGCCTAGTTTACTGTCGCTTATGATGCGCATCAAGCCTCTGGTTACACAGCACATCAATTTCTATTGATGGGAAGCCATAATAATATTGATATTTATGGAAAGAACACGGTGATGTGCTCTAATATCTTCTGTTTTCTCTTCCGTCTGCTTAATTTACAGTTGGTGCTGTATTCACATCTATTCCTCAGAGCATCTACAACATCTACAGGTAATGTAATATTCATTGATAGAGATGTATTTCACATTGAATGCCCATATAAGTTTCCATATGAATTTGAACTAGAGTGTGCTGACCAAATTTGTTTGGCGATGAAAGTGTAATAGTAGCTCTGTATGATAGCACTTTATAGAATTGCAGCCATGTAGGTGACTGTCTTTTCACTAGACCTCATAGCCACTCTCTTCCTTGTGTCTCCTCTGATTTAAAGGGAAGATAAACCGCAAGAACAATGTGGATTGAGTGAAAGCAGCAACATTAGTAGAACACATCAGTGAAAGTTTGAAGAAAATCGGACAATCGATGCAAAAGTTATGAATTTTTAAAGTTTTGGTGTTTGAACCGCTGGATGAGGAGACTACTAGAGGTTATGACGTATGAGTGGACAACAATACCCAGAAAATATAAAGAAAATACTACAAAAATCAATTTTTCATGAAAATTAAAAATTCCATCAACTTGATATTGACATATGTTAAGGGTAGCAATTATTCCCCCTGCTTTCTGAAAGCGGTTGGTCCACTGCTCTTTCATAATTCTAGAAAAGTGAATATTTGTTGAATTTCCATTATATTTTCTTCGTATTGTTGTCCACTCATACGTCATATCCTGTAGTAGTCTCCTCATCCAGCGGTTCCAACACCAAAACTTTAAAAATTAATAACTTTTGCATCGATTATCCGATTTTCCTCAAACTTTTACTGATGTGTTCTACTAATGTTGCTGCTTTCACTCAATCCACATTGCTCTTTGGGTTTACCTTCCCTTTAAAATCAGGGCCTATGCAACAGATACAGGGAAGCAGCGTTCCCTGAGGGAAGCTCTTGATCCGGCCATCCCCCTGGTGGTCCTCTTTGTGACCTGCACCCTCTGGGCCTACTTCTCCCCCTCCAACATCCTGGAGTACCACACCCGCAGCTTCCTCCTCATGCTCTCCGTCATCTTCTCGAACATCACGGTGAGTTTTGTCCCACGGTGTTCCTCCCTAGAAGAGGCTTCTGACCACACTTGGACTTGTTCTTCAACCCTTTACTGTAAACGTCGATATTTTTGCGCTATTAATTTCTCGTGTTGAGATGCTCAAAAACATTTGAATTCACGCTGTGCAAATATCAACCCATTCAAAATGTGCAGATAAAATTGTGAAGATATTTTTGTGGGGTTTTGGAATTTGTGCTAGCCAACTGTAGCGCAGAATGCATGAAAATTAAAGAGACTGTACAGTACTGGTTGAGGTGAGGATTCAGCTTGTAACGTTTTGCGAGATATTTAGAAACCACTCTATGAAATGTGTAAGAGCATGGCTTGCAATTCTAAGGGGAATCAAAAGTTTATTTGATGAAAATCGGTGTTGAAATGACTGAGATATCTAAAAACAAAGAAAAACAAAGAAATCCTAATAAAAGTCGTGGCCTGTCAATTTTATTAGGATCGCTTTTTTTTTTTGGGGGGGGGGTATCTCAGCCATTTCAAGGCCAATTTTCATCAAATATTAAATCCTTCTTGAAATTAAATATTCTTTCATATTTCATAAGAGGTTTCTCATTATCTCACCAAAAATGTTATAAAACTGAATCCTCACCTCAACCAGTACTGTACAGTCCCTTTAAAGTGGAAGGCTAGTAACTGATAAGTGGGAATCAGTGGAAATGCTGGGAGATGATTGTTCCAATCCTTATGGGATTCATTCAAGAGTTCATTGTATATCTATTGTTGTGTGAAAATGATTTGCTTCAGAATGGTCTCATATTCAAGTAATGTGTAGTTTAATGCTTCCAGGTTAGCGTCCCTGGTCAGTGAGGGAGCATTAATCTGCACATTACTTGAATATGAGACCGGTCTGAAGCAAATCATTTTCACACAACAATAGATATACAATGAACTCTTGAATGAATCCCATAAGGATTGGAACAATCATCTCCCAGCATTTCCACCGGTTCCCACTGATCAGTTACTAGCCTTCTCCTTTAATGTACTGCAAAAATTTCTGCGTTTTGATTATTGGTCTGCGTTTTGATTATTGGTCTGTGCGCATAGCCCTAACAATTTGTGCACAATTTGTCGTGTTAAAATGCCTCCTCCACCCTCCTTGACTTTGTATTGTATGTGCCAAATAGGTAATACTTTCATACTACATATTAAATAACCTTGATAAATCAAGCAGTCGTAATCTAGACAAATGTGTTTATGATTATATGATTACAGTAATATAATCATAAATGGTAAATCAAGTGAAATTACAACAACTCACTCGAAGATGAATTGTTATGTTTCTTCAACAGTTTTTTGACTTTCAAAATATGGTTTCATTATATCCATGCCAAGGGTGTTATACTTTACGATGTGTAGTACATACATTCTCCCAACTATGCCATCTGTAGCTTTTCATCGTGATTGGTGTTTATTATGTTCTTAAGCCCATTGTAGGTTTGCAGTAAGCTTCAATCTTTTGTCACATTATCTTCTATTACTCCAGATTAAAGTTATTCTCATGAACTTCATTATTTTTCAGGTTCGTCTCATCATCAGCCAGATGTCAGACACGCTCGCCTCGGCCCATAATTTCCTCAATATCCTGCTCGTAGCGGCTGCATTTGTGTCGTGTGTCATGGGCGTTGGCGAGTATGAAGTCCATATATTGTACGCCCTGTTTGGATTTTCCACCGTAGCGCACCTCCACTATGCAGTAACAGTTGTAAGTCACAGTGTCATAGTTAGCAATGTTTGTATTCCGATAACTTCAAAATTTGGAACTTTCAAGCAATATTTCTTCTTTTTTTTCTTGAGCGATGTCAAATTTCAGTGCACTTTGTTCTGTTTATACTTTTGCATGTTTGAGTGCGTCTTTCCGTATAGAGTTGGATGTCTTTCAAAATATGCGTACTGGTTGTGTTGTTGCTTTTTTGCCATTGTTCAGTCAAACATGGAATTCGTGTTCATGGCAGCATGGTAAAATATTCCACATTTAGAGTGGTCAAGGAGTAATACTAAATTCAGTGTCAATGATTTAGGAGTGCTGCAGGCCTTGTGGTTAGGTGCAAGTGTCTGCCTCAGGCAGTCAAATTCGGACCATCCACCACATGGCTACAGTTTTTATTCAAGTGACTACTGCAAAAGTGGAAATTTTTGCAGTGTGGAAATTTTCGCGCATTTCGCACAACCAGACGCTAGCGGGAAAATAAAAGCGTGCGAATATTTTTGCATGCCATATGTTCCAGTAGCTAATGTCCCGATTCCGCGGAATTAAAAACACAAGAAATCCATCTTACCCGGCCGAGCACGAAAAATTATTCGCGCGAAAAATATCCACTTTTACAGTAACTGTACCTGCCTATCATATGCTTTACAGCTCTGTTTAATTATTTAAATGTAACTGGTTCTTTGTTAGATTCTGTTTTGATATCTACTTGTCGAGTTGTAAGGTGTGATTGTGCATGCTTAAAAACAAAATGATAAAAAAAAAAGTTATCTCTTTGGATATAAGATAAAAGACAAAAATATGCTGGCTTGTTTTGCAGGTGTCCCAGCTGTGCGATCACTTCAACATCTATGCATTCTCCATCACGTCCCGGCCTAGACAGAAGAATCACGTCAAATGAGACGGTTACCAGGCCGATGGTTACCAGGCCAACGGCTCTCCTCCCCCTCCCCCTCCCCCAGTGCGTCAAGGTGAGCTGGAGAACTGAAATTTCCTCCATCTGTTGTGACTCTTAGGGATTTGCATGGCTTGCTGCGACGGAGGAGAAGGATCAATACTATGATAGCCTGGTCATTCCTGTGGACTTTGACCATACTGACCACTGACCTGCTGACAACTGAGGGACATTTGCCTGGCTTTATTTTTCATTCTGCCTTCCTGGCCTGCTGTTTTGAACAGGCCTGCATATTGTTTTTGTTTGTTTGTTTTTTATATCCAAATTTTGTCATGCCAAATAGTGTTGCATATAAACCACTATTATTCGTTCATAAACATTGTACTTTATACGCCATGTATTTCACGAGACTGTACATTTCACAAATATAAACTTGTTAGATAATTACATGAATGGATAGATAATAGAAATAATAGATAGATCAAGAAAGAGTGGAATGAGTGAAATTTTCACAAATTGGAGCCGACGGCCTTTTTTCGCGGCATGAAATCTTTGTGCGTTACCTCTAACATTCAGTGCGTATAGTGTAGACAAGAACTCTCACATACATTTTATTTCTCGAATCTTGGCTCTGGCAAAATTTGCGAAATAAAAATGAAAATTCCTCGTTTTACAGTAGCCTTTTCCTATCTTGGAGACAATATACAATTTATTTAAGGCATATGAGGTAATATTGCAATAAAATGTTAAGCAGTGAATGTCAGTGAACTTGCAAAAACTGTTAACCCATTCCATACTGAATTCTGAAATCCCCATAGACTTAATACACAGGCCACCAGGTTCCCGTATGGAACGGTTAATGTAATCCAGTGTGAAATATATGGTATGTACCTCATTTAATAGCACAGTGCAGCTGTTGATTTGAATCATTACACGTTACTAACAAAATACTGACATGACCGTATTGTTTGAAGTGTCGTCTTGTTCTGGCTTTTGCTGCTCATAGGGACGTAGTCGCACTGTATTCATTCTTAAAAGGGATATCTTGATCATCTCATGAAAATTGAATATTCCGATGCTTGTGTGCTGCTTCGTGCCATTCTTCTGCCCTCTCCTCATGGCATTGACTATAATTATATTACTGATAGGAGTAAAATATGGTTTACTGTACAGTGTACGTATGTTACCTCAGTTTTAAGAATGGAATGCAAAGTCCACAAGTCAAGTCAAAATACCTGTGTCCTCATGCTTTTACCTGTTTTGTCAATTTAGAGGTATATTCTAGTATTAACAAAGTTACAGTTTTTACAGTGTGCAGTTTTTGCTGATATCATAGGTATGCTTAGCATAGAAAAAAAGTTAATTTTTACAATGTGCCGTTTTTTTCTAAATGTGTGACCCTTCTTCAGATGCCCTCTGTTGGTGATGTGATATAATTCAGCACCTGTCAGTGACTGTCTTTGATATAAATCATTTTCCTGTTTTCATTCAGTGCAAAGGGATACAAATTGCACAAAAAGTTATGTTTTGTGTTGGGGTGTATAAAGGAGGTTACCATTCAATCGTTCAAGACTGCAGGACACACATAATTAAAAAAAAAAAAAAAACAGCGATGAAACAACAGTTTTGAAATCCACTCCTCATTTCCGAAGTTGTCATATGCTCATATAACTGAGAAGATTTGTTCGTATTAATTAAAGCTCCTAGTTATATATCTAGCTTTGTAGTTGTTTTATATGCCTTGAACTGAAATGAGTGTGAAAATGTTTACACTATCCTTACACTTGAAGAGTACAAGATCAAAGCATATTCATTTGACGTATAAAGTGCAAATTCACCCTGTGCTGACGTTGGCTTTGATAAATGGATTGAAATTAGATTTTATCTGACTCCATCATCTACCTAGATAGCCAGGCCTAGTTAGGGCTAATATGACAGGAAATCAATATGACACTGCAGATGTTGGAGCCAAAGTTGCTCAGGCCTCATCCAGTGCCGAAGTCTTCTCTGAAAAGATGTGATGGGTATAGTAAGATGTGGCTCTTCAAATTGAAGGCCCTTCTACATTGTGTAGGTATGCATATATGTATTTCCTTTTGTTAGTAGGTTGTTTTAAAACTGATGTACAGAAACAAAACTTGTATGGATTTCCATATACTGATTGTAACATATCTCTGTGCAATAAAGGAGATGCAGAGTTTAATTTATTTGTAGACTGTTACTGATAATGTTTTCATCAAGAATTTTTTTTTTTTTTTCAAATTTGTATCCCTCCAGAACCATGTGGTACCAGAGGCATTGTTGTATCTTTTTGTTTGTTTATTTGTTTTTTACTGCACAGTGTCAATATATTTGGAGTAAAGAGAGCATCATAAAGAAAGTACGAGTATGCTGCATTTCTTCTGAAATGTTTTTACCCAGGGTGCATGCCTACATTATTTATGTCTGCTAAGATCATGCCAATATATCTCCTTGTATTCATACCCTTTGTGACTGCAATTGTCAATCAGAGTGTAGATGTGTGTGATCACATTTTATTGCTGGGGTGACTAAACCTTTGTCTCAACATTCGGTGAAAATTACTTTTCGAGATGAATCCTCAGATGATCAGTTAAAAGTGATGTCCTGTCAAAATCCTACATGTAGCTGTCTTACCCCAAATTTTGGAGCCCCCATGAAATGCACGAAGGAAAGGTGATCCCATTTAAGTTAGAGTACTTTGGCTGCCATGTTTTTTTTAAATCTCTCTTGAGCAACTGACATTTTTATATACAGGCTACTCCTGTTTATAATGAAGTCCTTGTGACCGGCCATTTTCTTTTGTTACATCAAAATTTCCATACTCTGAACAAATAAAGTGTAAATAAAAAGATGACTAGCTGATAATTTTGGGCCCTGAATTTTACTTTGTTGCATTGGAAATTTTGTTATAACCACATTTGTTATCATGGGAGTGCACTGTATGAGGTTTTGTCGTTACAACAGAAAGTAATGCTTTGCATTTTGTGACTGCTTTAAGATGCAGTGAATGGTAGGACAGATGCATAGCTGCCTGTGACCTAGATATCTCTTCAAGTCCTGATGAAAGAGTTCTTAAGAACCAAAACCATCCCAAAGTTGGGAATATTATTGTTTTCGCCTACTGAAGTGCAGTCTAACACACTAGCGTAAGATTGCTCGTCAGACCCCCCCCCCCCCCCCCCCCCCACAAATTTGATGCATAAATGTCGGCAACTCTGCAAATGGGTCACAGAGAGCATGGAAGAGGTGCATTCTCAGTTGAGATACATCAGAAGCGAGCAAGTACAAACACATCAAATGTCATTGAACTGTTTCAACAAGATCGCAAAGGCATATGTGTCGGATTTTTTTCTTTCTAGTGCCAAACGATTTTGACAGTTTTTCTAGACAAAGTGAGCTTTAGACACTGATTCTGTCAGTAATGTTGGCACCACTGTTATCGCAGATTCACATGCTTTCATGGTCTTCTGGTTCAAGTGGAAGCGTATCAATACCGTTGGCACGCTTTTGTTTTTAATCATAACACCCAGGATGGAAAAGTGAGTTCGCTCAATTGGTGCGCTAACAAAGAGGGACAGTTTGCTCGTAAAGGTCATTTTGATTGAATACAGTGTACCACCGAAACCCGGTTAGTGGCACTCTTGTCACAATTACTCAAACTGTATACGATTTGTGTATGCTGTGAGACGCATTGTCTCAACACTTTAAAGGGATGGTACAGTATTGGTGGAGATGAGAATTGGGCTTTTAAGTTTTGGGAGATACCAAGAAAACACTTATGAAATAGTACAATTAAGAGGATATCAAAGCTTATTGGATGAAAATCGGGTTTGGAATGACTGAAACATCCAGAAACAAAGTAAAACAAAGTGATCGTAATAAAATATGGGTCCCACACTTTATTAGAATCTCTCTGTGTTGGATATCTCGGCCATTTCAAAACCAATTTTCATCAAAGAAATGTTGAATTCCTTATGGAATTACATGCTCTTTCATATTTCATAAGAGGTTTCTCATTATATCACCAAAAAAAATGTTAGAAACCTGAAATTAGGTCTCAACCAAAACTATATGATCCCTTTAATCTGTAGTGTGCTGTGAGTGTTGATTTGGACAGAAAACTCTGTCTAGCATTCAAAGTGCCTGGTGCAAAAAGGGTTAAACAAATGTAAAGACAGTGTGAATGCCTTTCTCATTGGTTGTGGCTCTGTCATCAATTAAGTTAATTGTGACCATGTATCACAAAACCAACAAAAATTTGCACGCCCCAATTCTACCTGAGGACTCGAAATAAGTAAAATGGGTCAACATGGTCAATCTTTAGTTTTTTACGTTTTCTGAAAGAGCGATTCTTCTTCTACATAGTTCTTAAGTTTGGGATCATAAAACAACCCAAAAATTGTGATTTTTTTTCATCCAATTCACTACACAGAACACGGCTTGATGCAGATTAAGCGCTTGAATAGACCCTCAATTTGAAATGCAGCATTCTTGTTTACCTTTTTTCCACTATTTAGATAGGTTAGGAAACTCCATTTCTCTTGAGTTACACAGTACCGAGTACATCATATTAACGCTTAGAGCTTGCTCTTCCAGAATCTGCCCTTAAGTAAAAATTCATGCCTGGCGACTGTTTGGTGGTTTTGTGATGCAAGGTCACAATTAGTATTCCTCAAATTTAGGACCTGGGCCCTGTTTCATAAAGCTGTTCGTAAAGTTTCAAACAACATACAAGTGACTGGTGATCAGTTCTGATGTGCTATACTTATCAGAATTTCCATAATTCAGCACGAGAAGTGATCAGCAGTCGCTCGTAAGTCGTTTGTAACTTTACGAACAGCTTTATGAAACACCCCCCCCCCCCCCAGTCTCACAACTGTGTGCAAATATTAAGTATTGGTGAGTACAGTCATGAAAGATCCATACATCCTGATATGTATTTGCTTTGGATGATTATTGCTCTGATACTTGCTGAGATTTTGACCGCAGGGAAAAATACACAAACCAAGAAGCCAGCAAATTATGTGTGGAATGTGGAATATTATGTGATTTGATGCAATGTAAACTGTACAGGGAGGTCCTTTTAGACGTGGCAATTTGTTTTATTGTATAGTCGTTGTCCTATTAATGTTCATTATGTGTGTTATGAATGGACTCATGTCATCAAGCGTACAGGCAAGAACGTTTCTTGGTGTATCATTGTTTTTCTAATTCGGCTATATCAAACTTCAGTTAAGCAAATTGATATTCTCTGGCCCTGGAAAAATTGCTATAATAAGAGTCTCATGTCATATAAGGATCCAAAAATAGTAACACCACACAGGAGTTTGATCAAGCTGGACCAAAGAGTAAAGCTTGTTATATCAGGTATTTCCTTGTATCAGATCTCTTTTAATAGACCTACTTTCTACAGGAGAGACATGAGCACGCTACATCATTGATATGTGGAGAATCTTTGCTGGTTGTTCTATTATAGTTGCACCTGAAATCCCCCGAGTTTGTAGCAAAGGTGGATACAATGCTGCACATGTCAATTTGTGTATGTGTGTGTGTGTGTGTGTGTTTGCGTGTGCTTGCTTGTATGGATATTTCTTTCTTTCCTTATGTTTGAAGTTTGTCATACTGCTGGTACATGTATATGCATTAAGTTTTTACATTTCCATGTTTTGCACAACGATTATGTTTGATAAATGACTGCGCATAATCAAAATGATTTAGCATGAATGTCAAATCAACAAACTTGTAAATATTATTTTATGAATGCCTGTTATTTTGGAAGTCCTTCCAGTTTGTACAGACTTTGATTGAAATAAATATTCAAAATTTGCATGAATTTTGTTTGCAGTGAAATTTCTGCATTGTGTAGATGTGTATATAATCTTTTCAGTCTCTTGAATTCTTTTTTCAAATCACTCCTATATGTGCCTGTCAGATTAGACACTGCTGATTGTATTCCTTTTTTTTTTTTTAGTGCAAAATATTATTGTACACTTATAGCCACACAGTTGTTGGTGCTATGTAAATTTTCAGGTGTGTGATATACTGGGCCGTATTCATTTAAAGTAGCAATATTGCCTGTGTTAGCCTTTTGCTTGAATCCGTATGCATAAAGATAAGCAATTGCTTGCGAACAAAAGCTTTTGCTCACAAATACTAGGTGTTACGAAGAGCATTTCCCACTTTTGATCCTTAATAGTTCGAAAACTATACATCAGATAATTTTTCATAGCAGTGTTTTTCTCCTCATCCCAGCCGCCCCTCCCCCCTTCTCCAACACACGCGCACACACCAACACTGCATTCTTACCAGTGTATTGCAGTTGTGGATTTGTAGTTATACATATTCTGATATGATATGAAAAGAAAAGAAAAAAAAACCACCAAAACAAACCTTATCTTTTTTGCGAAGATATTTCAATATGAATATGTATAGTCGCTTCCTTGGTGATGGGAAAGTACTTATTTAGGGGAAAAAAACCAAAACTTCCTCTTCCTTTTTTTAACATTCATATTTGCAAGAGTTAAAGTACAAAGTTCTTTTTAATGGCATGCATGATTAGATGGCTAGGAAGTTATTAGGTGAGATCATAGACAAAGGTAATTTTCTTTGCAGCTGCAGTCCATCAACGCTTTCATACAACTGTATTTCCGGTGGACATGGAAAGTTTGCAGGAAAGAGGAACATCTGTACCTGCTGGTGTAATGGAGTACACAGAGCATAGTTTAGGAGTTTGTGGTTGCATATAAATAATCATCATTTGGATTATTTCATTCATTATGTATGACCATCTGGTTATGCAATTGATATAATATACATGCACAAAGGCATTCATGTAATAGCAATGCATGCACGCACACACACACACACACACACATACACATATACATATATACATAGCACTAGCAACAACAACAACACCAAGGATATGCTTACATTATCCAATGTACGCTCAGGGTTACAGCATGGCAGTCCATGTGTACATAAAATTAGTACATTGTATTGTCTTTGTACTTTTTTAGGGTCCCAAATCTCTCTCTCTCTCTCTCTCTCTCTCTCTCTCTCTCTCTCTCTCACTTTCTTTTAGAAGAATGGGATATTCAGACCCATGGAAAGAAATACATGAATTCTGTGTGTTAACCCAAATTTGGGCATTTTATTGTCCATTTTATGGCTGATTTAAGCCGTTGTTTGTACCATTGGGAGCAGTGCTTAGCAATATGCTCGATTATCACATTTGATGCATATGTATTGTTCAGTGGTATCACAAAACATCCTACCACATGAAAAGTTTGCCATAAATCCACAAATATAAGGAGTACAGTATCACAAATCTTCTCAGTAAAACATAACTGTAGACAGTTTATTCTAGAAGCGATTTAATAAAACTATTGTTCACATTTTGTGTGACTATTTAACAATTTTTTAGCATTGATTCTACAGATTAACATTTTTACATTGGTTGTTTCTATCACTAACTCACATTTTAGAACTACACTGTATTTTGAAGCACTAAATATGTTTGTTTTTTCAACTGCAAATGGTAAATACTGACTTTATCATTGATGAGTCACAACCCCGGGATATACTTGTTTTACTTGTTTTGGATGTGAAGATGTGTTAACCACTCAAACAAACATAAAGTACTAGTATACCATAATACATGTGTGTTGTGTAACGGCTTAACAGTGTCGTGTAACAGTAAAGGTCTATATCTCTCACACCTCGTATGATATACATGTACCAAATCCCTTTTAAACTATGTAAATTTTATGATGCTATATAGACCTATCACGTGTAGTCGTGATGATTGTGATCTGTAATAAGTTGCGACATTCCTTTGTACGTAACTTTAGTCTTGTAGTCAGTGTATGTACTAACCCAAAATAAGATGCTACAAAACGAATACAAAATATCTTAGCAGATGATGTTGTCAACATCGATATACGCTATAGATTACGAAAGAAACGTATTGCATTGAAATATATACCATTGAAGTTCACATTGTCGATTTCTTCTGAAGAATATATATACAAATAAATAATCTCATCTTTTCATCAAATTGCCTCTTCTCATTCCTCCGTCTACTTTTATGCTTCCTCTTTTTTCAATAAAATTGTTGCTTTTAGTCCGTCAATTCTATAAATATATGCAAATAAAATATGTTGTTGCCTTTTTAAATTGTCTCTCTTTTTGTGGAGAAACTGTTCTTCAATATATCTCATGTTCTGCAACATGATATTCCCACTATAGTCAGAGGGGATTAAGACATTTCATTTCTATCCACCTCAAACGTGTAGTGGGAAGTTTCCTTGAACTTGAGCCTATAGCGTCAAATCACAACGAAAAGAATACATGATTACAGTCTGTCAAACAGTCAAATATGACATATAATATAATAAATACACTGTACATGATAAATATCCACATTGCTCACTGCATGAACTTGGTATTACACAGTGCTGAATATAAAAATAAAACACACATTGCGTGCGGTACTTGGAAGGATATTTCCCGACAAATACATTTTGCACGCTCCTCGCTATGTCTTTGTTTCAAATTGTCACTAGAGAGACATGAAATGTGAACTTTTATGAAGTGTTTTTTACGCTCTATCAAGGCAAGATATTGAGTATTGCATCATAAAACGTATATCAATACATCAATAACCATGACAATAAGAAATGACCTTTCTTTTTTCTCAGTTGGTTAGGCACTTCACTCGTTTTCAAAGCGACATAATGCATAAGCTTGCCCGACGTAACAATTTATGGAATTCATATTCAAACAAAGAATGAACTTGCGTTTAGACCAGCTGACCAGAATGGCCAATTGGCATTTCAGGAGGCATCCGTTTCATTGTTTTGTATTGGATGCATTAACAACATTTTCTTTTGATATCGCCAAATACCATGCTTGCTGTCAGGTGGATGTGCTGGCAAGCACCAGCTATATCCATAAGGATACATGGATAATCATCACATCACAGATGCTTATCTCAGTGAATTAACAAACCAAAATGCCCGTTGGTACAAATGACCTTTTTCTGCTCATGCGCAAAGTGGAACTACGAACTGGTCTATTACACTGAACTAATTAACATGAACGTTATAAATATCGTGATTA
Organism: Diadema antillarum; assembly: GCF_040938485.1. Lineage (NCBI taxonomy): Eukaryota > Metazoa > Echinodermata > Echinoidea > Diadematoida > Diadematidae > Diadema > Diadema antillarum. The sequence goes on along the minus strand of NW_027270977.1, from coordinate 658,187 downwards.
AAATTCATTGTTCTATTGTTTTCCGGGTGGATAAATAAAACTCTTCCGTTGAAAAATGAAGAGACCACATTCTTCTACCAGAGTGGCTCGCATTTTAATGACGTAAAGTCAAAACATACGACTATTAGGGCCTACAATGTTATGTAAAGGTGAAAATGTATCTAATGAAATGTTTTGATAAGGCGTATCTTCGCAATATCTCTTCGGCTTTGAATGGTGTCTCCTGAAACGAGTCTATACTTTGATTATTTTGAATAGATACCAAATCAAAATAACTCGCCGCTCGCGATTTCGTCACGACACATAATGTGGAGTTCTTGTAACATGAGCGCTCCGTACAACGCTTCGTGTCCTCAGTTGCGATAAAACGATACATTATAGAGTTAGTATAACAAGGGTCTACAAAAAGGTACGTGCACCTATTGCAAATTTGCACCAATTATATCGACTCGACTTATCTTTATCGATTGCCCGCGAGTATGATATGCAAAGGTGCAGTATAAACACTTGTTACAAGGTATCAATATCATCTCTCGCTCGCTGAGTGACCGGACTTGACCGCAGGACTGTCTCGGGACATGGTCGCGGTACAATATGCTCCAAAGCGGTTACTCAGTAAATCATCATTCTGACCTATTTATGATCTTTTTAATCACATTTGAACCACAGCTAGAGTTACGATAGATAGGAGCAGCGTCGCTCTTCACGACACATACTCAGCCCATTTTACGATCCCTGATGCTGTGACATTTTTCAACCTAAAATATTCTCGCGGCTCTCGCCCGTGGTCGGCACCTCCGATATCACCGCGAACTCGGCCCTCGACACGTCGTCATCCGCCTCGCTATCGTCCGGCGTTAGCGACTGGAACGGGGGAACGGACGAGTGTGACGTTGCTATCCAGGAGTCGACGACGACGTCAGAGGCGCGCTTGGTCTCCTGCGCCGCGGTGCGGCGGCTGTTGAGGTGGCGGTTGTAGAAGTAGAATGGGACGGTGATGGCGATGATGATAACGACAGTGACGATCAAGATGATCATGACAGTCCACCATGGGAAATCTATTTGACAAATAAAAAACAAACAGAAAATTTAATTTGTGTCAGATCTTTTAGAATAAATGTGCTAGACGTGGAGCGACGAATATGATGTAAATTCTAAAATGATCACAGTCGGTCACCATTTGCAAGAAAATATTTGTACAGGGTAATTTTCATTTTAAATCCTGATATAAAGTTGAGTTCAAGTACTATGTATTTTGTTGACTTCAACGCTCACTGAAAGAGAAACAAATCTCATCGACAGGATGAAATACAAGAATGATTCATGTTCGAGACATTATCCTTTAGATTATGACATGGCTTTTCCCCCCTTTTTTTTTGAGGGGGGGGGGGTGTTTGTTAGGCGGGAAACCGAAAGGTAGGAGCCAATTTAAAGTGCAACATTGATGTCGAATTTTATATGAACCCTGGGATCCTCCTCATACTTCGTGCTGATGAATCTTCAGGAACATTGTACTATCCAAATAGTCTATAATTTTCAATACGAAGAAGCTGGGGCTGGTATACTCACATCCCGCCGGTGAGGCCGGGCCGTCGTCTCGCTGCAAGTCGTTGTCGTCGCTGTGCAGGGTGCGGAAATTGGTTGCCTCGGCGACGACCTCGTCTACCGGGTAGTGACCGTTGTCGTGTCCGACGCCCTCAATTCTGTCGATGGGGGCAGTGTTGCGGACGGGCGAAGCCATCTCCTCTCCCTCCACTCGCTCGGTCGGGCCTGGATGCACCAGCCTGTCGAGTGAGGTGGTCGTCATCGATGGCGGGATGATGACCGTGGTCATTTCTGCCCTTTTCTGCTCGGTGACATCAGCAGCGGCGTTTCCCGGCGACGATAAGAGCGGTAGACCTGAAATTGAACCGCAATATCAGAGATCGATTGTCACATGTCGTTCAAGCCATTCCTGGACGAAATGTTTCTATACTCGATCCTCGAGGAGAGATATAGTTCAGATACAATACAAAACAATACTGTACTTGAAATTGAAATGAAAATTCCGTCAGGTTCTACGCAGTGATTTGTAAGTATAAATTCATATCTGATACCACATTCGCCTCATTTTCTTCTCATTGGGCCCGCATGAAACTCGAATAATAAGTTTTCACTGATAACGGTAAACTGTGAAGACAACAGTCTTACCACGTTTACCATCATGATGTTAATGTACCTCTAATATCACAGTTATTACTGCTATTACTGCTAAGTCAATAATGATCATGATAACAGATTATTTTCGCAAAAGTAACACTGTCTTAATTGTATTCCGCTTGATTGACAATAGATGATAAGAATCATCTGTAGAGACAATGCTCTGTGGATGGAATCTTATGTCTACTCTTATTTTGCTTTGATTATACACAATTCTCTCAACTTACGCAAAAAGATTGCAGAGTATCATACGCGCTCACACAAACAACGGATATTTGTCTATGAAACAGAATAAACTGTGCAATTATACATGATGCATATATTGTGAATCTTACGACAATTTCTTACACATCATCGATTGCATTTCAAAGATTATGTTGTATGAAATGCATTTGCTTAATTCTTTGTAATTCGGAAGACCTGGGTACGGGATGAAATATACCTGCCGCTCTATAAGAGACGAGACGGAGAGGGGCGAGAGATAGATAGATAGATAGATAGATAGATAGATAGATAGATAGACAGAGATAGATCGAGATAAATATAGATAATTATAGAGATATCATAGTAGATACACAAACGATTCACTCACCATAGTTACCTGATATCACAGCGCAGAGAGAAAGTAATGATAGTACAGTTCGTAGCGTAGCCATGGCTGCTTCCGTTGAATTTTATCTTCAAAAGCCCCTGCAAAAAGCAAGTCAAAGGAGAGATGATATACTAAGTATTCTCTTTGTCATGAAAATCTTATACATTTTCAAATTTTTACTACGGTTTGGGGGCTATCGCTAAAACATCTACCACATTTTGAGGCAAATATAGTTCATCCTATAATGTGACAAAAATACTCGTGACTAAAAATGTTTTAGATTCGTTGATTTATATTCAATCTTCGTTTCGGTACTTTCCAAAATATACTGTGTAAAACAGATGTTATGTAGAGGCAAGTTGGTATACTTTTGGCAATTTGATATTTCAGCGTTCAACGATCTTCGGCAGCAGTTCAGTAGGCGTTACCGTGACAACACATATTTTATCATGGCATGCGTGTTTCAAATCCGCGTGCACGCGGATTTGGAACACGTATGGGCACGTACAGTGTCAATGGATGGTGTAATGATGTTACAAAACAAACATTCTTTTTTGAACTAGAACCGGGAAATTTCACTTCTATTAAGTTGAAAGTGCATTGTTCAAAGACAAGCCACGTGTACACATTGCAGACTCGTGCGAACCGATTGGAAATTCCACCTCTTGCAACCCGCCCGATAATGGAGAACGTTAGGAAGAATTATGTCACTGACCAAACAGCTGAAAATCATATAAGGAGCTCTGTGAATATCCGCGGAAGTCCGGTTGGATGTCCGATCAACGGATATCCAGCCAAACGGATATCAAGCAGCCAAGCGCGAGATTAGAACGATAGGATGTATTGTCTTAAACTTTTGAGCCATCTTTTCCCGCGACCCCCCTCCGGTGTGCTGGAGAAACGAATATCACAGACACGTCCTGTGTGATTTGATCGCTTTACCATTGACAAGCACTTTGATGAACAACTGACATTTCCGGGGAAACCGGTGCAGGGCAATATATGTATGTACATATATAAATATGGAAAATTTAATTTCTTAAATGAAAGAAACTGTCTCTTAAGCGAAGACGTAGTACAAGTATATAATAATGTTTATGAAAAATAATATAGCACAAAAAGAAAAAATTACATGACAATTATACCGTAATTATATACATATGCGTACGTGTGTGTGTGTTAACAAAAAATAATTTATATCAAAATGCTTACCCCAACATTGTTCTTTTTACAATTTGTCAAGATAAGTATCAGATTAGGTGTTCTACGTATACATAATTTACACAAATAAGTATACTATCAGTTGTTAAAGAAAATAAAATATGAAAAATGTTAGAAAAATTCTAAGGTAGTTATGATTGCTTTTATTCTTTAGCTTGGGATGTTTCCTTTGTTCTGTCAAATCACGGACCAATATAGTTGTGATTAAAACAAGAGTATATAATACGTCATTTTCAAGTGTTTTCGAGTAGGTGCCTCCTCTCGAGATTTTTATTATAATCAATATCAAAAGGAGGAGATAATTTACCTTCAATACGTCGACTGATTCAAAACGAAGAAACAATCCAGAGTTGAATGCTGTTAGGTCCAACGAAGAGCAGTTTGGGTATGAAAATCTTGTAAATGCACCAATTTCTTTCACGAAGTTTTCACAAATTGCTTCTGTGTTCAACTTAAACTTTCACCCGCAATTTTCAGCAAATTGCCCGGCATGCGTAAAGTCCAAGACCGCTTTTCACGGCGCCCCCGAAGAATTGCGTTGTCAGTATCGATGCGAAGCTGATGGTACGTGGACGGACCGAGTCCAGGATGGTCTTCACTTCGCGGATCCCAACACCCAAATGAGACAGTGTTGGCTTGGATGGTCCCACACCAAACACGGAAAGTCAGCTCGCGACCCACGTGGTTGGAGAGAAAACTTCCTTTCTTTCGTTTTTGGGAAGCTATAAGTTCACCGCGGTACATTTTTGCCCATGACCTTAGCGGGTTACAGTGGCGACTTCCGCTCTCGATTGGTCGCCATGTAGGGTAATGCAGAAGCGGATGTACACTTGGAACTGAATAGATAGATATCCATGGAGCCAGAAAGAGAGATAGCAAAAGAAAGAAAGAGCAGGAGATAGAAAGAGACAGACAGACAGATAGGTAGACGGGAAAATGTGGCAGACAGAGAGAATCCAAGAGAGACGGGTTTAGGGAATAGAAAGAAAGTGAGAAAAACGGAACAACAGAAATGACGAACAATGTAATTATGAGAGAGCAAGTTGAGGCTGCCAACATAATTTTGGTTCACTTTCACTCAGAAGGGTTGATTTTTAGTCAGGATTTATGTATACGCCACCACTAAGGAAACTTTATTAAGTATATTACTTTACGATGTTTGAAAGGGTTCGCTGAAATTACCCATCGAATGATTCGGCAATGACTGAGAAAGTGCCCTGCTGACAGAGGACACGGAACCCCCCCCCCCCCCCCCTTTCAGACTGCCAGAGGACTCGAACCCAGGATTGTCTTTACACTTTGGTTACAATTTACAGCAGTAACAATACGAACTCAAGTGCACCAACGGCAACCTAAAAATGCCTCATCGACAACCTCAACAGCATCAACGACAGCCCCAAATGCATCAACGGCAACAGCAAGTGCACCATCGGCAAACTCAACAGCATCAGCGACAAACTCAACAGTATCAGCGGCAAACTCAGCAGCATCACCCGCAACCTCAACAGCATCATCGGCAAACTCAACAGCATCAACGGCAAACTCAACAACATCAGCGGCAACCTCAACAGCATCACCTGAAACCTCAACAGCATCAGCGGCAAACTCAACAACATCACCCGCAACCTCAACAGCATCATCGACAAACTCAACAGCATCACCCGCAAGCTCAACAGCATCATCGGCAAACTCAACAGCATCACCCGCAAGCTCAACAGCATCATCGGCAACCTCAACAGCATCAACGGCAAACTCAACAGCATCACCCGCAACCTCAACAGCATCAGCGGCAACCTCAACAGCATCAGCGGCAAACTCAACAGCATCAATGGCAAACTCAACAACATCACCCGCAACCTCAACAGCATCAGCGGCAACCTCAACAGCATCAGCGGCAAACTCAGCAGCATCAACGGCAAACTCAACAGCATCAGCGGCAAACTCAGCAGCATCAACGGCAAACTCAACTGCATCAGCGGCAAACTCAACTGCATCAACGGCAAACTCAACAGCATCAGCGGCAAACTCAGCAGCATCAACGGCAAACTCAACAGCATCAGCGGCAAACTCAACTGCATCAACGGCAAACTCAACAACATCAGCGGCAACCTCAACAGCATCAGCGGCAACCTCAGCAGCATCAACGGCAAACTCAACTGCATCAGCGGCAAACTCAACTGCATCAACGGCAACCTCAACAGCATCAGCGGCAACCTCAAAAGCATCAACGGCAAACTCAACAGCATCAGCGGCAAACTCAGCAGCATCACCCGCAAACTCAACAGCATCAGCGGCAACCTCAACAGCATCAGTGGCAAACTCAACAGTATCAGTGGCAAACTCAATTGCATCAATGGCAAACTCAACAGCATCACTGGCAACCTCGCCTGCTTCAACAGAGGTCAAGAGTTATGATAAGGGTGTCCTGCAGTATTTCCACTAAGTCCACTAAATAATTAGGCGATCTGTGAAAGGTCACGGATCACTTTCTCTGTTTTTTGTACGAATTCTTTATTTCTTTGTCTTTGTTTCATTATTTTTGTACAAATCTTGTGCAGAGCGTATCTCTAAAAGCTCGAGTTCCTAGCTCTTGAAACTTGCAGCACTTATGTATCATGAGCTCAAGATGCTGTTAATTATTATTTTTTAAGTGATCGCTCAATGGTGACGTGATTATGACGTCATTTTCTAAATCACATCTCTGAAAGCTCGAGTTCCTAGCTCTTGAAACTTGCAGCACTTATGTATCATGAGCTCAAGATGCTGTTGATTTTTTTTTCAAGTGATGGCTCAATGGTGACGTCATTATGACGTCATTTTCTAAAATCACATTTCTGAAAGCTCGAGTTCCTAGCTCTTGAAACTTGCAGCACTTAGGTATCATGAGCTCAAGATGCTTTAATTATTTTTAAGTGATCGCTCGATGGTGACGTCATTATAACGTCATTTTCTAAATCACATCTCTGAAAGCTCGAGTTCCTAGCTCTTAAAACTTGCAGCACTTATGTATCATGAGCTCAAGATGCTGTTGATTTTTTTTTCAAGTGATCGCTCAATGGTGACGTGATTATGACGTCATTTTCTAAAATCACATTTCTGAAAGCTCGAGTTCCTAGCTCTTGAAACTTGCAGCACTTATGTATCATGAGCTCAAGATGCTGTTGATTTTTTTTTTAAGTGATGGCTCAATGGTGACGTCATTATGACGTCATTTTCTAACATCACATTTCTGAAAGCTCGAGTTCCTAGCTCTTGAAACTTGCAGCACTTATGTATCATGAGCTCAAGATGCTGTTGATTTTTTTTCAAGTGATCGCTCAATGGTGACGTCATTATGACGTCATTTTCTAAAATCACATTATTGCTTCCAGCTCCATTTCTAAAATTTATTTACTAATGAAAATTGGCAGATGCATATTTCATGTAATGAGCTATATTTTTAGTATGGACAATTGCCTTGGGGCGTACGCGCGCGTCACAGTTTTAGAATGCTCCAATCGAGCTAGAAATTCTTTTGTATCGGCTCCTACGTTTCAGACCATTTTGAGCATCAATTTTACATTTTTTTTTTTTGGCCAAATTTTGAAGTCTATGCGACTTGACGTCATACGGGCCTGTCAAAGTTGAAATTTTGTGAGTGCGTCAATGGCGATATACATTGCAAATATACGGAAAAATGCATTATTCAAATCCGTTGTAGCTCGTTAGGATGAACGATCACCCCCACATTTTTACTATTTTGTTTACATATCATCAATGTTGAGTAATAATTTCACAAAGTAACAACTTTTTGCTCAGATGATATCTTGTTTGTGCAAAGATGGGTCGAAGGTCAAATATAATTCATTCTGTATCTTCGTTAGTATATCAGGCAATGTAACGAGGATCATTTCATGTTATTACTACTTTTAATACGACACCATTTTGGCTGGGCAAAGTGGGGTCAAAGGTCAAACATATTTCATTATGTATCTTCTTTAATATACGCGGTATCATCCCTTTATTTTGCACACCTATCAATGCCTACAGACCATGTTACAAGGATCATTTCATTTAAAAAAAAATACTATTTTTAGCTCAGACATGTCAGACGCCATCGTGGCTGAGCAAATTAGGTTCAAAGTTCAGAAATACCTTATCCTGTATCTTTAAAAATACATGTCGTTTTGCCCACATTTTTAGCAAACATAATTGACCACGATACATCGATCATTTTGCAAAATAACGCCTCTTTGCTCAGACGACATCTTGGCTGTGAAATTTGGGTACCAATTATTTTAGACGAGCACTTTCCTTTGTCTCTTGGTTTGAATAGTAGGCCCCTACAGGTCTTATCACCCCTATATTTTGCACATGCCTAAGTCATGTAGATCATGTTTAATACATAATCATTTCATGACATACCGACTTCTTGAGTTGATACTGTATGATCTCTTGACTAGGTGAATTATGGTCAGAGCTCAACATATTCATTTCTTGACTGACGGATTATATACCTTTTTTTTTTTGCCAGTCTTGACATTATTCTCGTGTCTGGTTTGTATTTGGATTTTCTTCATTATACGTACATGAAATTCTCAAGTTTGAATATCATGCATAAAATGACACCTGCTCGTCTTCATTTTGTATCGATGTGAAATAATGAACATTTTAGTCAATCCTTAATATCTGGTTCCATGTATTTCCACTGTTACATTCAAACATTATAATACTATGGGCCTACGGAATAATTTTGTTAGGTTGACTTTGTATTACAGTTATGTATATATACAACCAACATTTTGTATCGATGTGAAATAATGTACATTTTAGTCAAACATTAATATCTGTTTCCATTTCCACTGTTATATTCAAATATAACACTATTATAGGCCTACGGAATAATTTTGTAAAGTTGATTTTGTGTTACACATACATGTATGATAATATATATATACAACCAACTAACAAGCACGAACAGAGCTAGCACCAAAGGTGTTGGAAATAGAACATTAGAACTTAGTACAATGCTGCCAATTTAATATTCATGAAATATACAGCAGAATAAAGAAATCACGTTTTATTGTTGGAGACTGCGCTGTCAACCATTGATTACCAAATTTGTCCCGACCTACCCTGCGGGGTCAAAAGAACTTTTTAATTTTTGTATTGAATAGTAAACAAACAATAATAAGGATACAAGTGGATATAGAAAAGAAAATACATAAACATATACAGCAGTGCTGTATAGCGTCTGGTCACAGAAACACAAACTTTTTAAAATGTAAAGCCTATCTTACCATTTTTAGAAGCAATGAAATGTTCTGATTAGGCCCTACTTCACGCGAATAAAAGATATCAAGTGGCCGAAAGAAGGTTTTACGTTTTGAAATTTCTATAGATGTAGAATCTGGTACACAGTACATGTAGATAAAGGTAATACTGTTACATGCTAAAGTTTCGCCTTGATCACTACAGCCAAACAGCCTTTCCAACACTGTAAAGATTACAGTTCTTTTAACTTCTGTCGCTACAAACAGAGTAGAAGGGAAAATTTGAGTTGATTAGATTTAGTAAGAGACGTGATACTTGTAATAAAGTCATTGCCAAATTTAGATTCGTCCAAAAATAGTTTTCATTAGATTATGAAAGATCGCCTGGTTATAGTGGCGGATCCAAGGGGAGCGCATCGGGCTCGCGCCCTCCTTTATTTTTTTTTCTCTAAAACAAAAGAAATGAATAAGGGGGTGCGTGCGCCCCTTTGATTTTGTAAAGGCGTCCCCTATTTGCGGAATTCCTGGATCCGCCCCTGTAGAGTATGATTATATTAACATACAAATAAAGTGGATTTTTTTATTAACTCATGATTTATTGTTTCATTGTCTGTACATTTTTGTTCATGATGATATATTGCTCAATAAAATAATGTGATTGCTTTCTGTAAGATTTGCCACTTCCGTGTCTGTCGTTTTAATGTTATTTCAATGTCCAGTGTGACCTGTGTTCATTGATATCTCAATCTATACACGCAATGGAAGAAAAGGGACGTTATTTTGCAATGACTGATAAAAGACTATCCGCACAGATGTTGTAGGTTAATGCGGGAAATTAGGTACAAACTACAAAAATACAAAACGCATTAACACAGAATAAATCTGACTGTATTACCTGGAATCAATGGGCATCGGCATCTGACTAATAACACTATCAGATCGACTGACCATTGCCCAAACTTGGGCGATAGCCATCTTAGGTAAAGTGTTAAGCCGTAGGCAAAATTGCTTGATCATTACCCCATATCACAAGCAGGGAATGGAGCTATTATGATCTCATTACGTCATTGCGTCATGAGGCGTGATAGGAAATCTGTGTTGCCCAATACCAGAAAGTGCTACGGTGCTGAAACCATAAGACTTCGATGAAAATTATTAGATGAAGCACCACTTTCTTTTTCCTGTTTCTTTATAAACAGCCCATATACCGTATGCCCCCCCCCCCCCTCTCCGCAAATAAAAAAAAATACAACAGGACCCTCCACGACGATAAATTTAAAAATGGTGTATCAATAAAAGCACAATTTCAGGTTATGAAACTATAACTTACAACTTACATCCCTACTGGAAAGAACACATTGTCCCACAGTGTGTTCACAGTGTGGTCACTTAGTCGACTATGTGAAAACGCTCGAATTCAACAGTGTGGAGATGATTTCACACTGTGGCTTGGTTTTCACAGAGTGTTCACATGGTAATGTTCTGTGTCACACTGCATGTGAATTGATGATCCACAATGATTGTGTTCACATTGTTAAAACGCTCGTTTTAACAGTGTGAAGAGATTTCACACTGTGATCAAAATGTGTTCACATTGTGTTCACACTGTGTTTCTCACACTGTGGGACACTGTGTTCTTTCCAGCAAGGATTTTACAGAAAACATCAATCGATTCGCTTCAGTTGGATTTTTGTAGAGCATGTCGGGAATCCCTTCCCTCCAAATTCGGTCCATTGTGTTCACACAGTAATATGGAATTCTAAGAGCATCGAAGTGCAAAACTTGGAAGAATCAGACCCATGACATGCTTTACAATGATCCACATTCCTCTTTGGCCACTTAACCAAGCTGAATGGGGTTTTCTGCAAAATATACCGAAGATGTTATATTTCAAGACCCTGAAATAGCATTCAGGCAGTTTATTCATATTGGTAGTTATCAATGCGAATATTCGATTGCATATTTTGGGGGACATACTGTATTGGTTTCATCTCCACCATTTTTTTTCCGAGTCGACCATGTTACAGTGTCGCTCATGATGCCTATAATTCATGGGGGGAAAGCAAGTAAACCTTAACATTACTAACGTTCATGTGCCTATCACCCCACTACTCATTCATGGTGCTATACTGCGACAGGATCTTCGTATTGCGACTGAATTCCCCTATTACTAATTTGCATTCAAGCTATTGCGACATCACGGCACCGTTCAGACCCATGCATATTAAAACAGACAGATCTCGCAGCAAGATTGATATCAGTAACTCTTTTCTAAATACACTGGACCATTCTGTTGTTGTTTGGTCTGTTTTGTTGGGGTATTTCGTGATTCTTTTCGGAAGGAAACACAAATCGACGTTTTTGTCTAACATTCTCTGTTTTATAATAAATAATATTAAAAGTATACATTCATAATGCACCGTATCTATCATTACTGATACTCTCGGCGCATGAGAGCCTGTATAATTCAACACAATATGTCATGCTCTGTACACATGAACAGCTAACAGTACAACCCTTCAAACCCAGTCCGTATCCAATATTACATTAAAATGAACCAAAACTACAATTAAACAAATACGATTTAACTAAAGTCTTGAAATGAGAGTACGAAGTTTCCTGACGGATGTTGAGTGATGAAATTCTATCTTGAAATTCCGAATTAGATTGAAAGAAGTGTCCCTAAATCTCTTAGCTGCCCCACCTCTTCCAACGAAAATATATACTAAAAAATGATTGACTGAAAGTGTGTACAAATCAAGTTAGATTATTCTCTGGCATCGAGCATAATATCAATCCAGTCATAACCGGAATATAGTGGTACTTATCCGATTTTGTTCAAAATTGACGAGATTGGCTCTGATATATCACCATTGTCATATTGAAGCCTATATATTCTCTTTAATCATGTAGAAATTAGGGAAGCCACACCCTAATGAAAATATCGCCTTCATACAAAGCGAAAGGTAAACTGCCAAAAGATATACTATTACAGTACCGTGCATTGTGGACAAGAGATGAAGCATTACCATCACACCGGTTTTATGTCACATAGGAAAACATTAGATACACCGCAAACTGTCATCTGATTCGTCGCGTGCGTAGGCCCATAATGTTGCAATAATCGCTGTCAACGCTTAAGCAATGTTTACCCGGGTTTTCTCGGGTTTATTTGTGCTCTGTCATTTCGGAAGCCATATTTTGCACCGAACTACAAGAGGTAAATGTATCAAAACCTATAATGATTACTATGGCATGTAATCATACTAGAATGTTGCTTCTCTGGGCCATATTCTTAGTTCTATGTTTTTCTTCAGATCTTTCTACACGAGTTTTATAAACTTTGTCCTCGTCCATGCTCTGTTGAAAACTAGAATAAATTCGAATTTTAAAATGAAATGATTGCTGTTTAACTGAAACTTCCTTTATCTACCGTCTGCGCGGCAGAGCGTAGATTTCCTGAAAAGATTCACAGTAACCGAGATCACAGCTAATTCTTCACACTCACCACAAAACGAAGTAGCTGCCTACTCTTCGCTAACTTTTTTATCCTGAGAAATGAGACGCACAAACTCCAGTGGTCTGTTCGTTTCATTGTTTGATTTGTTTTTGTTTGCTTGTTGTTGCTGTTTTTTCTTTTGTTTTCCAGAGGGCTGTGAGACAAAAAAAAAATTATACGTCAGTGACGTCATCATGCGATTTCTTTTATCGATATTACCTATTGATTGAAAGCGTGTGCTTCTTTAATGCTCAATAACTTTGAAGTGATGATGCCCTGCACTGGTCATTCACAAAATCTAATGACCATGCTATTGTTTTGGAACTTACCCTCACCAAACTTTAGATGTTCTCTTGATAATAGATATCCGTCATATCCATCAGCTAGTTCTATTATTCTCCCTTCATTTTGTGTGAAGTATAATGTACCATGTTCGCATTTTAAAGGGATGGAATAGTTTTGGTTGAGATGGGACTTCAGCTTTCCAACTTTTATTTTTTTTTGTGAGATAAAGAGAAATATCTAATGATTATGAAAGAGATAAAAAACAACAAAGTATAACAAGGTGGTCCTAAAAAGGTGGGTCCCACGTTTTATTAGAACCCCTTTGTATTTAGATATCTCAGCCATTTCAAAACCGATTATCATCAAATAAAACTTGAATTCCTCTTAGAATTGTATATGCTCTTTAATATTTCGTAATATGTTTCTTATTATCTCGCAAAAAAATGAAATCTGAATCCATCTTAACAAAATCTATACCATCTCATTTAAGTCATCAACACCCCAATACATAATATAGCACATAAAAGACAAAACACAAAAAGATAAAACAGTGTTACACCTATGATAGAAACGGATAAGATGAGAATAGCTAATTTCACTAAATCTTTACAAATAAAAAAGGTCTACAAAAAATCTGCCAATTTGGGACAAAATCTTAACCTACAATCTTTAAACATGTTTTGTCAAATTCGGGGTCAGTTTATGAATTTGGCTTTGATGTAATCACGTGACTGAAATAGATAATGAATTAAAATACTGAGGGTAGGATATTTTTTTTTTTTACTCTACCTTATGGAACATTAACAATGAAAAGTAAATGTATATATACCATTTATATATTAATGTATTTATGTGTCTACACATATTTTTATGTCATTTATCAAGTTATAAGTTTACATATCTATTTATTCATATGTTTATGCATCTATGTATTTATATATTTATATTTACATATTTTATATTTATATATTTATAATGGTAAAAGGATACAACAATAAAGTGGATTCTGGGACTTGATTTGTTAAGCCCCGAACCGGAAATTGAGAAATCATAAACGCCTGGCAGTGTATCTATGACAAATAAGCCCCGCCCACTCTCGTGCATCAGCTCCATCAGGTTACAGAATGTACTCGAAGCAGTGTCCGGTTGGGAAACAGTCGTCCGGTCTTGTGGTCTAGGAAAGAGCGGTTAAGGTTAAAGTCGACGTTACAAGACTCCTACTCTTAATAATCGAGAGTTCACCGTGTAGAGAGAGGGAAGGAAAGTACTGTGCCATAATAACCAAAAAAACAACAACAACAACAAAGCTTCGAACTGATGATAACAGAGATACATGGAGCCTGTGAACTTGTAAACCCCCTTAAGTATCATCTAGTTTTTTAAACTTATTTTACCTAACACAAAAGTTCATCAAGGAAAGAAATAAAAAGAATGTATAATCTTTCTACTGAAAACATTATCATTACCATTTTCAGATATATCGTGACGGCGAATTACAAATTATGCTTTTGCGTCAAGAGAGAGAGAGAGAGAGAGAAAATTAGATAGGTATTTAGCCGTGTTATCTTCCTCACTTATTCATTTCTTTATTTTTCTATCTCCAACAAAAACATGAAAACGAACATCAGAAATGATAAAGAGCAAAATGTATAAGCTCACAATTAACAAGGAATGTAAAAGCATTTCATAAGTATGTGAAAATGATCACAATAATTGATAATGTGTTTCAATCATAAAATCATTGTTTTCTTGAAAATCTTTCACGAAATATCTTTGTACTGTTTGTCATGAAAGCCTAATAGAAAAATGACAGCAGGACTTACGGTGCAATAGCGTGCAGATTGCAGACGACTAAACACAAAGTTGGCAATCAAATGCGACTTTGTATGAAAACTATAACTTATAATATTATACCTTTGTACACATAATATGTCTACATAATTCGTCTCCTAATCTTCACGCAACTTGTATTGTCAAGTAAGCTAATGGAACCAAACAAACCGCATCATTCACGCCTGACCACTTCTTTCAAATCTTTCAAATATTTAAAACAATCAATCTTAATCTTTAAAAACAAGTACTGATACAATTTTGTCAATACAGTTATTATTTTTAACTAAAGAAGCGCATTTATCATGAAAAATTATGTGTCAATTTCTCAATTTCTCATTAACGTTAAATAATGCCACGTCTACCCCCACAACAACAACAAAAACACGCACACATAACAATGAAATTTATCGCTACGTGGAATTTGCAAGCAATTTCAAAATTAATAGGAGAGAGACAGAGATGGTTTACAGCTAACTATTCGGTAAGACTTCCATATGTACCCCCCACTATTATACACCTACATTGTATTAGCTTCCTCTGTTTAAGTCCACATTTCCCTAGGACACCGAGATCAATGTTACCCTAACTCTAACCCTAACCCTTACCCTAATTCTAAACTGAGTAAACTCTAATCCTAATCCCAAATTGCCAAAGCCATCTAAACTTATTCATGTTACTTATACATAACACATAGCAGGGGGTACATCATGGAAGTCTTGCCAACTATTCTTTTCATTTCATTGTCTTGAAATTGTAAGGAAGGCGACTCTAAACTAACATCCCTATACATTATGATCCCATTTATATTTTTTTTTTCTCGGCCTAACCATATTCTTTGTGAAGTTTGTTGCATGTAGACAATCTAAGATAATAGTCTTTAAAATGTCATGTATAGGACCAGCTGGATTGTTGTTAATCTAGTCTACGCTATGTGTTTTTATAGGAGATTCTCATGAGAAATGAGAGAAAAAAATCATTCTTTGTCTGTCTTTCACTTCCCGACAGTCTCCTTCTGTAACACTATTATGTCAGGTCTTCGCTATTGTGTTCTGTTTGACAATATGGCAGACCGTTTGACAATTCCGAATGAAAGTTCAATGACCGAACATTATGACTGGTTGGCATAATGATGACTGTCAAGAGAATACCGTCAGGTATGGTTCAATGTGTCACGTATATCATACGGTGGATTTCACTTTGTCCAAAATGGGGGCTAAATTTGGGCACAAATTTAGGGTGTCGTCTGTATTGATTCTCTGACCATCGAAATACCTGACATTAGTTTTTCGGATAACTCTGATTGCTATACCTGCATACATTATATCCTCGTCATGATTTAAACACCATGTGAGGCCTGGTGATGACGTAGTTCCTGGTTTTGTCAGTAAAGCAAGGTAAAAGAGCAATTGACAGTAGATGCCTTTAAAAGTCCAAAAGAAGAAACGGTAATGAATGCACAACCTTGGCAGAGATTTATTATGATACGTGTGCTCGTTTTACTTTTAAGTACAATTCTATACCCTGTTCAAGATGGATTTCGTATAAATAGAGTCAGGTCAAATATTAATAGACAATTATGATGATTTCAACAGAATCGGAACTACCATAAAAATTGTGGAATTACAAAGTTTGTTTTGTTTTGTTTTGTTTTGATTATGTTATATTTCATGAAAAATGAAAATAACTTTGAATTTAGATTTGAATTTTTGCTTTCTTTCATTGGAAAGTGAAAATGGTTACCGATGTTATGAACCCCCCCCCCCCAAAAAAAAAAAAAAAAAAAAAATCGATTTTGCATTTTCCGCATCAATTCACTGTATAGCCTCATTTACAGCACATAAAGGTATATATTTTTTTTTTTTTTGGGGGGGGGGGGGCATAAATACTACACTCCAGATCCAAAACAGGATTTTCATCACATAATTTGTGCACAAAAGAGAGTGTAAGTTGTGAGGGGATGACATCAAGGTCCCTTTTGAGTCGCATTTGTGATTGCAGAAATGATAATAGTACAACACTAATAGGTGAAAATAGGAACCCCTATATATGAAACTATAAAACTCCTCCACTTTCTGTATAGGTTCGATCTTTTACTCATATTTTTCTCTGATTCATTTAAGTCAACTTGAACAAAGAGTGGTCTCGAACTTTAAGGATCATAGTTTAACCCTTTGTTTCCTTTAAGCGCCGAATTGCATAGAAAACGCCATAGTATTATTTACGCTGTTCAAAGTCCATGGAGCAGAAAGGGTTAAATTATGATTATGCAGTGCCCTGTTTAGCACTTCAGTAAACTTGAGTCAAATATATTCATGTTCAATTAATCATCGTCGGATAGGATAAGAGTCATCACAACCAAAAGGAATATAAATAGTTTCTCCCTTGTATCATAATAGAAATTAGATCTTTAACAATACGGAGCATGCACTTTTGGCACTTTCTGGACTTTAGATTCGCGTCAAATCTATATTGCGACTTTGTCGCCAGATCGGAAAGCAAAAAGGAATTCCATTATAACCAAAAGAGACGGTCGTTTCCTCGAATGATATAGAAAAAATAGGCCTTGTAGTCTAGACTCTAGACAATGCTGTGTTGGCTTGTTTAAATTTTCCCTGAGGGATGCAGACACTGCAATAAAGACGCAAAATTTCACTTCTCATTTCGTTCCGAAAGGTTACATAAGGAGATAGCATAATGATAAACATCTTCTCCTGTTGTGTACATTTTATGCAGTGGACTATTCTCTGAATATTATTGTAACAAAACATAAGACACCGAGTTCGTAAGTCTACTGTAAGTATAGGCATGGATACTGAAGAGACTATGTAAAACATAAATATATTTCTTTACCATTTTATTTTATCATTAAACTACTACTATACTACTATACTTCTACTACTACTACTACTACTACTACTACTACTACTACTACTACTAACTACTATACTGCTACTATTACTCATACTATTACTACAGCACCATTATTGTAATATTCTTATACAATACTGTATCATAAAATGCTTATTCTTGCTACATTATGCAAAGTTCAAACTGACGGCACAACGATTCGTCTGGTTTAGAAAGTTGCTTGATCAGAGTCAGCTTATGGATAAAGTATCATCCAACAGATGCGTATAACCATATCTGAAAATCGCCATGTTTAAGTATTCTGCCTGAAGCAGTATATAGGAAGGAGCTGGAATGATTCAACATTATTAGTTTAAAAATAACTCCATGCAATTGCACTTTAATTTTGACGCGTGGAATTGGCAAATATTAAAAGTAATCTCAGCGAAAAGAACTGTCGTCATGCCAACTACAAAGTATCACTTTGCTGTCATTTCAAAAGTAAGCATTAGTTATACCCTTTTTTCTATACCATGCTTCATCATTATCAGTCACCAACTTTCACGGATGACTTTTACACTACAACACAAGGAATATATTGTCTAATTGTTTTATCCAAATACATATCTATAATCTTTCAACAGTTGTTGACATCTGCTGATCTCTGTAAGTACTGATAGAAAACATTCTTTACTTTACTGTCTGAGGACGCAGTGTTTTATCCACCGCCGCTGGATAACGGATCAAAGTTAATGCCATGAAACAATTATAGCGATCTCCGTTTCTCTGATTGACACGGAAATCGCAATACTGATTACAAAAGATCGAGTCTACAGCAGAATTTCATCATTTTATAATTGAATAAGACGGGAAAACCGTATTCTAATGATTGATCTTAACATATGTGATGATGATGATGATGATGAAACAGCATTGATACAGCGCCATTTATCTGTAGAAACATTCAAAGGCGCCCAGCTCCCACAAAATGTCACACATCATTCACAAAGTTGCTGGAAAATATAGGTCTTCAGACCTATACTGTAGACCAATACTGTATAGCAGTAACGCCTGTGGAAAGTCATGCAATCGATTTATAATTGAATCAATTAGCCTGACACACAGTGTGGAGTATACCGGTACGTATTTAATGCATGGTTATCTTTTTTCGTTTATTAGATGTTTCAACCAGTCGACCACAATCTCAATTCCATTGACAGTGGAAATTGAGTGGCGGGATATCCTGTTCAAAGATGAGAGAACCCAGATCGCCGCGTAAAGTGGAGCTTATCCCGCATCCAAGTAAGGTATTAATATTTTGCGTGGTCATGTGATTCATTAAGATTACAGACGAGGTGTGGTGGAGACCGTTTGATGCGGTAAAGGATGTTCGCGGGATTCATGATTTTGCGTAAGAGGGTTCATATGACTCGAATAAACTACGACGTACTAACATCAAAGACGTAAGAAAATTACTGTGCAGTAGTCGTCTTAATCACTTTATTTAGAGAAATATGAGTAAAAGTAGAATAAATGGTGGGAAAAGAAGGGTTCCTCAATTGTTGCTTATATCTTACAAGTTCAAATTGACCCCACTCAAGCTTTCAATATGAAAATATACAGCTAGAGAGACACGTAGTACTTCCACTGACATGCACACAAATTCACCGAGCAGAGTTCGCAAATCCAGTGCGTGACGTCAGGCGAAATGTGCGGCTTTCTTGACGCATTGGGGGTATTCAGGCTCTATCAGAACGCCGCATTTCCGTGACCGTTTTGCATCTTCTAGAATAGCACAAGTGACGGAACGTTAAGTCATTAAATTCTATGACTTCTGAGCTTCTCATTGATGTCTAATTGCAAAAATTGAGCCTTCGCTTTGAATTTCTACTTTAAAGGTGAATGAAACCCAAACATATGGGCATATATGTGAATTAAGGAAATGCAGCAGTATTAGTGGAACACGATTAGTGGAGTTTGAGGAAAATGAAAAAAAAAAACCTTCAAAAGTTAAGGATTTTTAAAGTTTTTGTGCCGCCATCGCTGGATCAGAGGACTACATCAGTTTGTGACGTCACAGCAGAACAACGATATCAAGAAAATATCAAGAGAAATCCACAAAATTTATTCTTTTATGAAAAATGCACATTCCTTTGACTTGTTACTTGTAAACTGTGGAGAGCAACATTATCCCCCCTGCTTTCTGAAAGAGGCTAGGGTCTATAGTCAATTGCTCATTCATTATGCTAAAAATAAAAACCGTTTTTGGGAATTGTCTTTGTACTTTCTTATCGTCATTCTCTAGGGTGTGTTGGTCTTCTCATCCAGCGATGGTGGCACTGGAACCTCTAGAAATTCATAATTTTGTAACGGGTCATCTGATTTTCCTCAAACTTCATTGCTGTGTTCTACTAATTATTTTGTCGTATGTTTATTAGGGGAACCTTCCCCTTTAAGCAATATTAATTGCTTGGAATTCGGACATAGAAAGTGTGGTTCAGTACCGTACTCGCACCGCGGTGACATGACCGAAATTATGACAGGATATTGGTTTCCTTTCCTCTCAAATTCGGCGAAGGGACATTAGAATATTCACGATCTCTAAACCTTATATACCACATTCACTTTTTTTTAATCACTTCGGTCGTAAAACATCGGGTCCAGAGGAAAGGATGTAAGTAAGAAAAATTATGGAAAGGTCATCATAATTTTCTTCCTTCCTGACTATCTGTCGATCTGTCTGTTTGTTCCGCTTTCTTTGTCCTCCCCAGTAACCACTGAACCAGGAGGATGTCGAGATGTTGGAGGCAAAACGATTAGCTGTAGGTGCTTCTCAAACTCTCCACATTCTTGATTGGGATCGAAAAACGATGGTACTTCAAGGTAATCTAAACAACAAAAAGGATCAAACTCAGTGGAACAGAATGAAAGAAGTTTCGTGAACCATCGGACATAAAATCAGAAAGTTACGTATAAGATTTTGACAGTTTGGTATTTATTCCTCCAGGTGCGACAAATTGTTATTCCTAACCACATTATGCAAAGCAGCAGAGATCGAAACGTAGCCATTACCCAACAGCAAGTCTCCTACTGATTTGCGCACATTATACCATTATGAATGTATTCATTATTTTGGTTGCTAAATTTCAGCAACAGCAAGCCTTGTTTTTATAGTCATCATGCTGATTACATTTGCTTGTTTGTTTGTTTGTTTGTCTTCCTTTTAAAAGTAATGAGAGACTTGTAAGGATATAAAACCATCGGTATTTCATTTGATTTGCATATAATGTGGTTACTTCAGTCCTCCTTGGGAATTCAGTTTGCGTGCATTACAATGTTTTCATGAGCCATGTCGAACCTCTAAAATTAATAGCTTTTCGCACGCATCTATACGAAAGATTTTGATTCAAGTCTCTGTACAATATCGGCTGCTCAACTTAACTCTGTTATTACAGGCAACTCGAACGCTGTGTTCAATTGCACTTTGGAGTTATTTCATTGTACGTGAAGAGAGCTGATTTGACGTGAAATGTCTCGACTATCATAGGGGGCCTTATAGGCGAGTTTAAACAAGTTCTCTTCCTCAACACGGATCCTTCTATAGTTGCAACTTCTTCAAGCTTATGATACACACAATATATACATATATAGACATATATATACACACACCATCACGTATGAGATGTCACTCTCCCTCCTCCCTCTCTCTTTCCCTCTCATTCTATTATTTTATTTTGTTCTATTTTTATTTTGTTATATACTATATATCATAATATGTACAGTGTGTGCTATTGCTGTTTTTTTCCCTATTTTTTGTTATGCCAGTGGAGGGTGTATTCTATATTTTTAACAGACAATTACGTACCTTGCATTCCTATATATATAAATATATATATATATATATATATATATATATATATATGTATATATATCATATAACAAATACTACGTTGACATAATTATGCGAATATATACGTTATTGTATATAATTATGTGCAGTTAAATGTGCAGTGTAAATATGCAGTGTATATGATGCAGTATAGATAGGCCTATAATAAGAATGTATATTCATAAAGGGGTCTATACAAAAATTCATATCACACAAATTTAAACAATAAACTAGTTATGCGAAATGATTATACAAAGTGACCAAAAGAAAGAGCGGAAAGTGAACTGGTATCAATGCCGGTTCTTGATCACATAATGACATGGCCCGATGAATTACGGAAGTGAGGGATAGAGTGTAATCATGAGAATAATAACCCCTTTCACCACCAACATCCGCTCATTCCGACTCGGGGTTTTTTCCCACAATATTGAACGTATTATAATCCATTGCCTCACCTTTGATAATGGCGTGTTTAGAAAAGCCTATATATCCGATTGGAGGGATGAAAGAAATACAAGGGGATTGGTTAACTCTGTTGCTATCGCTCATGATCTGATTGTTCACAGTGTCAATGACTTTATATGGTGGTGGACTTCGGAGGGTTAATTTGGGGTGGCGCTGCCTTTTTTAAAGCAGGTGTCTCGGTCCTCTGTGCAGATGATGACTATAGTGTGACACGTGGATATACGGGTGTGAGTGTGGGTGTGTCCGTGTTCCTCGGGGAGATATACTACTTTCGAAGAGCAACCCCGAGTCTCTCAATCTTTTTTGTTTCTTTTCTTTTAAATATTTTACGGGTATGTGGACAATGCATGGCAATTTTAAAGCGTTCGTCCTAAAGAGATCTAATTAAGTCAGTTCCAGTGACCGGAAATTATGTCGGTTGTTACTTATGTACACAGACACACATACATAGCCAAACACACACACATTCTTTTAAAAAACAAAACAAAAACATAAGAAAACATAGGTAAGTAAAGATAAGGACAAGAGTAGATAAGGAGATAAAAATCACGTGCCGGTCATTGTACCATCAGGTGACTTGCTTGCAGGAGAACATTGGATAACATTGGCAAAGCAGAAGAGAAATCGACAGAATCTTTTTATCAGCACACTTTGCGTGACAACTGATAACGTCACATTCATGACAAAGGGTACTGACATAGTTCGGAAGCATCGCACTTTAAAGGAAAACTGCTCTCCATGCTCAAGTTACCTTCAATAAGAATTAACAAACCAAAAGTGAAAGGAAAATCGCACTTAAATAAAAATATCGAAAGTTATAGGGCATTGGTTTTCCCACGTTTTACCCCAAATATACTTGTAATGTTCACAACTACATAATCATTGCAAACTACGGCATGAATCTGCAAGGTATCGCATTATTTCATACATTAAACGAATTTTAATGATCACTCCACTTTTTCTTGTTGACACGAAATTAACGCCTTCCTCATTTTTAATGATAATGATAATAATAATAGATAGAATTATACACACATCATAATATCTAACTCATTAAAGGGGACCTCCGGATGATTTTCAGATTTTTACACTTGAACAACTATAAATTAGATAAAATGAGTACAGAGTTTCAGAATTCATAGTGATTGGGATGAGGAATGAGAATGTTTTTAAAATTTATAACAAATTGCAATGAACAAGGATGATGACATCGCAGCCTCACCATAAGAATGTGTGAGTTGGGGCTCAAGGAAGCAGAACAAAAGAAGAAGGCATGCATAGATTTCTCACAGGTGAACTTGTTGAGCAAGTGGTATTGTAATGGAATTACAATTCTAAATTTCTGAAATGTATGAGGCTCTGATGTCATCATACACTGTTCAGTGTAATTTGTTGAAGATTTTCAATTTATTGGTTTCTCTGCTCGGGGACCACAATAAATTCCACGAATCTATACATGGAGCTGTCGATTTATGTACTACATAATGTGAAATTATGAAAATCGTCCGGAATGCCCCTTTAAGATTCTAGAATAGTTCGGAGCAGATGATAAGAATTCTTCTTTAGCAATCATTCTTACAATGGCTATCGTTGTTAATTGAATTGATTTTATCTTTACACAATTGAACCACTCTGACTTGTCCGGAGGTCAATGGGAGAGCTGTGAGGCGGTGGTGTCGTCGACTTGTGTAATTTGCAGAATTTGGTTGACAACTACATTTACTATGTCGTAGAAAACAAGCGAAAATTCAAAACATCGGCACTCCTCTTTTGTCCCATTTTAACGAAATAATTTTATGCTATTTTATGTGTACCTGACAAAAGAAAGTCGATCATGAGCTCAAATATATTATGACAAAACTTCCATCAGCGCCACAAACCATTGAAATACGAAATCTAAAAAAAAAAGAGAGAAAAATATCTCGCTGCTTTCCAATTTCCTATTCCTCCGAATGTCGAGAAAATTATTTCAACGGCTACTACCTTCATGACCTTTGTCATATGAATTTTGGCAATCCGTCGGAGGCAAAAAAAAAGTAGAGATTTAGAAAAATCATTGAACTTAGGTGAGAAGAGAACTAATAACAAAAATAGCAATTTCTCAGTAACGGAACAATATGATTCATCAGACATGCACAGAGGAGGAATACAAACCGGAAACTTTCCAGTCCATTAAAGCCAACACTGAACAGGCGAGTTTGGTTGACGAGAAATAGAACTCTGCCACTATAATAGCTATGAAAGGTAACGTAAAGTTTACATCGGTCACGGATTTGTCGCTCTTTGTTAGTTAATTCTGTTTACTTATTTGCTATTTGTCCTTCGTTGTTAACCACTGCGTCATTCATTTTAAGAATAGAGATTGTGATATAATAATCTCACATTATTGTTGTACTTTTGGGATGTCACTTACAGTTGTAGATTTCCGATCATGAAAAGGCGGCATGAAGGGATTGACATAAACTTTGACAATATCATAACTTTTAAACATATCATTTAACAATATTGTCATCGGGTGTTTCACTAATCTTTCTGCACTCACCAATTCCACGTAATATTTCTAAGTGTCCATTCAGAATATGATAAATGTAGCTAAGATCTTTGTTGGTCAACAGGCAATCAACAGGGAGAATTACAACCTCCAAGGGCTGCGGCAGCAGTCAGCTATAGGGCTCACACCCGTAAATAGAATGGAATGTACCAGACCCCTTCACAAATTCGTACCAAAGATACCAAAATAAATGAAGAAAAAAAAAATCAATGCTGTAGTTTGGCTGAATAGCTGTAGATACTGAGTATGAATTCCTCTACAAACTGCATTTTGGTTGGAGGATGAAAGCTATTCTGATGGAATTTGAGGGGACTATATTTCATTGGGTACGTGTACGGAAAATAGGTGATTTTTTGAGTGACTAGAACTCGTAGTCTGGCTTTGCGGACCCTTGGACAGAATTTGAGCTGAAGAAGCCACCCTGGAAATTTGATGGATGAAAGGGTATATGTCACTTATCCAGGTTAGTGAAGCTGAAACACCTCATTTCTCCCAGCTATGTTACAGAATTGTTTGAAATTTGAATTTTAACACACGTCTCTATGGGGAATTATTTACGCGTGTGAGCCCTATACTTATTGAGCAGTCTTCTTCCGGCGAAGCAGGGCTCAAAGGAAGTTGAATCGGATTCGGAGTGAACTCTGACCTATAGTGATTCAGTGATAGAAGAAGGGAAAATACCGAGTTTGCTTTATGGAAATGTCTTCGAGTTCGAGCGTATTAGATTCGGTTGAATATTGACGGTTCATTTCAGTAGTGCACTCTCTCTGTCAAAATGAGAAATTGATGATGTAGGAAGTATACTGAGTGAAGTATTTTCCCGTGGAAAAAAAAAAGTATCCACATACTTAGACTATCGATTTGGACATTTTTACTTTTGCGTTATATTGCTGCCATTGTTGTTGTTCCATTATATATACGAGGCATGGAAACAACGTCAACATTACGAATATTGCATGACTGAACATAGCATTGCTGTAAAGTTATGGAATCGTTGTGATATAAAATAGTCAGGTATATTTATACCTTCATATTTAGTTTTTAATCCCGCCCTCTTCTCAACACCTCTCATCACCCCGGACTTGGTAACGGGCCATTCTATTCAATCGGTTGGAATTGAGATTGCTTGTATTAGCTGCTGTAGACTTTTGGTGAATCAGGAACAACTTCTATCGTTTGGATAGGATTGGAATGATAATGTTGGTGCCCATGGTCTATATTTCATCTCCTAATTCATTTGACCTGAACTGCGGAAGATGACGACATTTTTTGGTATCTTGCCAAGGAGAAGTACTATTTTATGATTGAGACTTATTAGTTCGCTACAAAATGTCATGGTCAGTAATGATTTCATGTAAAACCAGATGATCTATAGCTGTTCTTTTTTTTTGCGAGAAAGTTTTTTTTTTCCTGATAATTAGATATGTTTGCTGAGACTTGCTTCATTCAATGCAAACTGAAATAGCAGATGTTTGACTATACTAGGAGAGATGAATCGAATGGGTCATTAAAAGGTCCTGAGGGGGAAAATGTATAAATTTGAATACATTAGGAATCAGGCCTATCAGCGAACGGCTCCTCGTATGATCCATCGCCATATCGAAACACGTGCACCTTCCTGTCACGGGGCTGGAGAAGAGATTCGACTACGACTCTCATGGACGAATGGGAGGGGAAAAATTACAATTAATCGAACCATGTTACCACTTGCGATTGATCAGAATAGACCACCAGGGCATAGAAAGCACTCCAGAATGTATACCGGTGTTATCGGAGAGATCACACTTCCGTTTATACCGGGCTCGGGTATCGGTATTCTAGTGTATTGTTAACAGATCAGGCCGGATGCTGGTATATTAATGCTCTTTGGAGTCAAGGAAGAAGGCATTGCAGGAAAGACGCCGACACCCCCCCCCCCCCCCCCCCACCTTGCCACTCAGAAGCTGCAAAAAGTACAATCACCCATAATAAACATGAAATATATACATATAACAGGGCCTATGATGACTTCTTGATATGGGATTCCTGCCCGACAGATCGATATGACAATGAGCCATTATGTAGTATATGTTATGTGTGGATAACTTTCAAATAAGTTGCAGCTATAGAATTGGGCAAAGCATGCAGAATGATTATTCACTGGTATTGCGACCTATCAGTGAAACATGGGTATTATGGTCTGCATGAAATTAACGTCCTGCAAAGCGAAAGGAGAACAAGGAGAATAAAGAAAAGAAGAAGATGAAGAATATCCAATGGAAGAGGAGCTAGGAGAAGGAGGAAGACGAGTATTAATGCCACGTATAGTAATAGCAAAAAAAAAAAAAAAAAAAAAACCGGGTAGATAGAAAGTAGATAGAACGAAAGGAAACTGAAGAAACGAAGAGAAAGGAGTGAAAACGTAGAATGATATATTCAGGAAAGAAAAACTCGGCACAAGATTAAGAGGAAAAGGCGGAGGATACGCCATGCAATAAGAGGTTCTAAACGTGTGAAGGAGATGTGATTAAGCTATCTCACACGTTGTATATCCGCAACAGATTGGAAGGAGGCGCTTCTTCTCCCCATCACCGTTCAGTTTTAGGGAAATCAGTCTTACATCATCAACTTTATAAATCTGTACAAACAAAAATCAAATAACTCAATAAAATCCTGATATTATAATGTATAAGAATGTGTGTTCGTGTCGGTCTATGAGTGTGTGTGTTCATGAGTGTAGATTTGTCTTGGAAAAAGTAGAGAGGCATGCATGCATGTGATTACCAGAACTGATGGTACAGTATACAAATTATTCATAACCAATACATACACATAAACGTACATAAAAATTTAATGATACACATACAAATCATACAATATGTGTATAGACATTTTCATATAGACCTATTATACATATTCTTCATAATTATTCATTTGTGAGTGTGTGTGTGTGTGTGTGTGTGTGTGTGTGTGTGTGTGTGTGTGTAAATTTGTCTTGAATATCGAAGCAATATATACAGCCGAGTAATTATTAAAAAATCAAAGTAGACCATTGTCCCCTTTCTGCCCCTCAAGTCCTTTGGTGGTTGGAGTTTAAATCCTTAATGTTGTTATAAACCCGATATTCAATTGAAGATAATGGGTAACGTCTCACGACGTCTCTTCAACACAAATATCCTGCCCAGCGCGTTCACCAGCGTGTAATTCCCATACTACTTCACGCTTCTGTAAAGATAAACTCATGTACCATGATGGTAAAAGATTAGCGCGCAGCAGAGAGGGACGTATTCAAATTGGTTTCACTTACAATTTTCTTTTAAATGTCAATAGACTACCGATGTACACCGATAAGACACTAAGAAAATCCACGTCAGGTCTGTTTCTTCTACATTAAAGCCAAGGCGGCAGTATCAAAGAAAACAACGCATTGAATGACATGTGTTTTGAAAGTGATATTCCACATAATGTTATCAGACTGGTTCTGAGTGTAAGACAGAAAACAGAAAACGTGAATGTAATAAAACAATGCAGTTGTACGATTTTTCACGGTATTATGAAACTGATCGAAAAAAAAAAAACACAAGGTTAGAAGTGGTAGTAGGTACCTATTAAGTATTACCTCACAGATATCCCAATTTGGTGCGTGCAAAGAAAAATATAATGCTTTGAACGATAGTTGAAATTGTTGCGTAGGTTAAGTTCACATTTTCATAGATTAAAAAAGTTCATTGATTCACCACCATGTTTGATGACGATTTCATTGTGCATTCAAGCTGGATATCATGTATCATTCTATTTTGATATATCTGATATCTTTTTTTCATTGAGAAATATGAAAATGAAGTGAAATGTAATTAAAAGTTACAAGCGATGGTATTTTGATTGATTGATCCATTATAGTTCTTCATTTCTTTCTCATACCTATAAGCGTAACAAAAAGTCAATTGAACAAACTTTGGAGTACAATATTGTTTGAATCTAACAGTTGAAACAGGTAAGTATGATTAATTCAAGTATACGACATTATTCCATGATAATACAAAATGAAGACGAGCAAAAGATAAGACATATTCTTATTGATATCATTAAAAATAAATCTATTTAGTGAAGATCTATGGAAGGGTGCCTGGAAGACTCGGAAGGTGATGTCGTTTCCCTATCTTCCATATATATGTGTATATATATAATATATATATATATATATGTATATATACAGTATATATATATATATGAAGAGCTTGCGTCCAAAAGGCGCTAAATCCATCATTTTCAATGAATTTAGCGCCTTTTGGTTGAAAG
Source organism: Diadema antillarum (assembly GCF_040938485.1). Classification (NCBI taxonomy): domain Eukaryota; kingdom Metazoa; phylum Echinodermata; class Echinoidea; order Diadematoida; family Diadematidae; genus Diadema; species Diadema antillarum. The sequence goes on along the minus strand of NW_027270977.1, from coordinate 629,276 downwards.
CTCTTCATATATATATATATATATATATATATGTATATATATATATATATATATATATATATATATATATACACTGCAAAAAGTCCGGTGTTAAATAGTGAACACCGAGCTGGTGTTAAATTTTCGGTGCTCATTTATGGTGTTAAATTAACACCTACGGGTGTCATTTCCAACTTTTAAACTGTTTTTTGAAGAGTTTCTTAGTAACTGCACTTCTTGTTGATTTTTAATTTAAACAAGACGATCAAGAATTTTGCATTAGAATACTAGATTTTTGAAAAAATGTGAAAATAGATTTACACCAAAGTAACACCCGCTGGTGTGGTCCCTTATTGAAGCTGGACGGGTGTTAAACCATTGATATTAACACCAACAAATATCAAATCAACACCATGTGGTGTCATTTTTTAATTAACACCAGTACAGTGTCAAAATAACACCAGGTACAGTGTCAAATTAACACCACGAAGTGTCAGGTGAACACTTTTCAACACCATCACAGTGCATTTTTAACACCTGTCGGTGTGGTCCTTTATTGAAGTTTGATCGGTGTTAGATTTAACACCCGTGGTGTTAAATCTAACACCGATTTTTTACAGTGTATAATGCTGTAACATTAATGTAATTAACAATGCTGACATGCACTTTTTGTTGCTGCTGCTTGCATTGTCTTTGACAAAACACTGATCATTATTTTCCTCTCAGTTAGGTGGAACCAAAATAAAAACTTTATCTTTGCTGACTTTCTGTCTGTACCCTCATCAAAAGTATTCATGTTTTTGTGAGCTTACATGCTAAGAAGAGCTGTGTTATCAAATTTCATATTAAAAATCACACTTTTACAAATCAAAGCTCAATTTTGAAATAGTTCATTGCTTTGTAACTTTTTCAACATGGCATTGTATACTCGGAAAGTGCGGATAGATATTCATGGTTAATTGAGGATTGTTCAGTACTAGCATCATCGCTCAGCACTTTGCCACACGACATAATCGCTGTAATTGAGGCCATTGTGATCATTTTAAAGGTTAAAAGTTTAGGTCTGCTATTACAGTCCGACCGTCACAGGACACTCATGATGAAGGTTCACTTTGATACGAAATGAATGGGCCAGTCCGCAACCTGTAATAGGAACTGCTATCGTCAAACGCGTGTTTATGACAGAGTACGCCATCTGCCGACAAAACATTTTTGAGTGAAAAAGTCATTCGGAGTTAGTTCATGTGCACGTGATGGGTGAAATAATGACCTTTCCCTTTTCCTCAATTGGGTAGGCACGTCACTTATTTTCAAAGTGACATAATGCAAAGGTCTTGGTCTGCGTATGTATGGAATTCATCATCATGTAATTGTTCTTCAACAAGGGATGAACTTGCGTAGACCAGGTGACCAGAATGGTCTTATATGCAGTTAACACATTGGAAAGCACCCATTGAATGTGTTAACAATCCCTTTCTATTGATATTGTCAAATACCACTTTTCCTGTCAGATAGACGTTTATATAAGGACCACTGGGAATAATCATTACATAACAGGTGCTATATCTCAGCGAATTTATAAACCAACATAGAAAATGCCCTGTTGGTAGAAATGAACGTTTTCTGCTCATGCGGAAAGTGGAACCTCGCACTGGTTTGATTTGGCTTTGCGGCTGATTAAATGAGGGGCAACAGCTTCTCAGTTTAATATTGCTCGCTAAACAGGAGCACCTCGTGTCTTATTCTTACTAACATAACATTTTAACATTTCTGTGCATGTAAAATGTCACCTTAAAATTACCTGTAGTAGATCCGGTGATAGCTGAGTTAGTTTTCAATTCGTTGTAAAGAAGTAAACACGAAACTTTAAAGGGATGATACAGTTTCGGTTGAGATGGGGCTTCAGGTTTCCAACTTTTGTATGATGATAGATAATGAGAAACCTCTTATAAAATATGAAAGAGTATAATTGTCAGAGGAATTCAAAGTTCATTTGATGAAACTTGGTTTTGAAATGGCTGAGATATCCAAAACAAAGCGATCCTAATAAAACGTGGGACCCACATTTTATTACGATCGCTTTGTATTTCGTTCTTTGGGTTTTTTTTTTTTGATATCTCAGCTATTTCAAAACCGATTTTCATAAAGTAAGCTTTGAATTCCTCTTAGAATTGTATACTCTTTATCATTTCATAAAGTGGTTTCCAAGTATCTCGCAACAAGTCAAAAGCTGAATCCTCATCTCAACCAAAACTATACCATCCCTTTAAAGACAACAGCCGGAAAGAGGGGTAAGAATGTTCAACATTTTTGCCTCTTTCCGCTTCGCAAGAGAAGCCATCTGACAAACACATCATTATCACTTATCCTATCAAACTTCCTCCTAGATTGAGCAACGAGAAATTACGGTTTTCCTATCAAACTTAATTGGACTTGGTTGTCTCCTTTTTAAGGTCGCTGATTTAATGTTAGTACTTGCATCGGGCTTATCCTCATTGCAAGTCAGAAATATCTGAAACATTTCCAGGTTTTTGTTTTGCAGTATGCAGAAGGGTTTTTCGTTTGTATAAGAACAATCTCCTTACACCACAGCGGCATGATATGAGCTTTGTAGCATAATTTGCCATTTGCAGATGAAACAAAAACCCAGTATTAGTGCTTTAAAATAGTTCGAAATGTGGGTTAGGGATAGAAACAACCACCGTAAAAATTTGAATCCATGGAATCAATGTTAAGTATATTGAAATACACAAAACGTGAAGAATAGTTTAATAAAAATGTTTCCAGACTAAACCGTCTACAGGTATGGTTTAATGAGAAAAATACTAATATCTCCTTTATTGTAAAAATTTCATATGGTTGGGTGTTTTGTAATACAACAGACCTACACATTATGCATCAAATGTGATATCTTGAACATTTTTTAAATTACTGCTCGCAGAGGTGATCACCACCTTTAAAATTATTAAAAAAACCTCAAGTAACTAATACCCTGGAATCTGAGTAATGATAATAAACAGCGCTATGCGACGGGAAGGACACTGTTGGTCATGAGGCTACGATTTCTTGCTGACAAAATCATTTTTATTTTAACGATAAGCCTTGCTAAGAGAGAGGTATATTATATATATATCTATATATATATATATATATATATATATATATATATATATATATATATATATATATATATATATATAGAGGGAGAGAGAGAGAGAGAGAGAGAGAGAGAGAGAGAGAAGCACATGACGCAGGTCACGTGACCATATCACTATTCTGACATTAACCTAAGGACCTCCCGTTTCGAAATTCAATAAAGAATTTGTTTATGTCGAAATTGAAGCACCATTACTGACTTGTATACATTATTGTCTATTTAATAATTTCATTCTCTTTGGTCCTAAATACCCCCATATCTATGTCTATAATGTCTGTCTGGACAATGTATATATATCTATCTATCTTCCTTATTATGAGCGAACGCTACAAAACAAGAATGACATGGATAGACGGATACTCACATACTACATTATGGAACAAAAGGAAAATTGTCTTCTTTGTTAAAACTTGTTAATAATAGAATCTTTTTCTAGGATCTCTTAATTTTGATTGTCATTATCCGAATGATAATGATTATCTCAAAGCCAGCAATATGATAATTTATTACACGCATACAAACACACGCACACACACACACCACACACACACACAGATATATATATATATATATATATATATATATATATATATACATATATATAATTATATATGTATATATGTACATAATTACATATATGTACATATAAATGACTATATATATATGTACATATATACATGATTATCTATCTATATACATATGTATATATATGTATATATATATATGTACATAATTATATATATATATATGTACATATAAATAATTATCTCTCTCTCTCTCTCTCTCTCTCTCTCTCTCTCTATATATATATATATATATATATATGCATATTATACATATAATGTCATTCAATAACCAAGGAGGAAGCATACCTAGCTCTTTAATGTGCGGAAGGATGAGTGTGAACTTGATATGCGGGATTCCTTTTGGAGGAAATCACACGTAACGCCTCTTTGCACGAGGAAGAAAAAAAAGATAAATTAACACAATATGATTTTATAACCGTATGAAAACCATGCACTGTGCAATGCTTGCTGAACAACTATAGTTTAAGTTTTTATATAGGACGTGAATTCAGATGACCATTAGCTTTGTAACATATTTACACGTACAAATGTGTATGCTATCATTATTATGATCATATATCCATCTTATCCGTCTATCCATTTTTAGGTAAAACATGCTTTAAGGTGCATTCTTCACCGCAATGCAGTTTCTAACAAGGGAGGGGGGGGGGGGGTGGGGGACTCCAAACTATTCGATTCTTTTTCAAAAGTGCTCTGCTAATATTGAAGGCTATCCTCACCTCCAGACAAAATAATAATTATATATTACATGGGCGTCTCTTAGAAGTGACGGCCATTGCTGTTTTCTTTGGATCCCTTCCAAATTAAGAACCATGATGCAGAAAAAACAAAAACAAATAGAAACAATACATGGAATCTCTTTAACCGAAGGGGACCAAACACATCGCCATGCGCATATCATTACTGATCAAGTGGCCAATCACAGGGTTCATACGTATGCAGTTTAATGAAAGCATGAAGCGGAGAAGAAAAGTACAGTCACCTCTCTCTGTTTAGCAACGGGATCAAACGCTTGTGGTCGGTTTAGTTCAATGTAAACTGTGATTTGACCTGTCCGTCACCCCTTCAAGTGTTGTGTGATTTATACAAGTTGAAGGGCCTTGCTGCTTGTATAACATTGTGATGTCCAAATTGAATTCAGGTGCAGATACCTTACTCTCCCTCCACCTCCTTTTTTTTTGGGGGGGGGAAATAAAGATAATGAAACAGAGATGTTATCATAGGAATGAATATAACAATAATGACAAAAATGAAAAGAAACTTGCTGAAAGTGTAGATAGATGACATGAACAAAAAGAAAACCAGGAGCTATAAACATGATAACAATATGTCACATTTAAACATTTTGTTTTGCAGAAATTTACCCCGATTACGCACTCAGACATTATGAAGATGGCACCTTTCATTACTCTTGTACTTTTTTATGTTATCGCATATCATCAGCTTCTCATTAAATTTGCTTCTCTGTTACCCCGTGAAGAACAGGTCATATTTTCACGCAGTGTTTAATTTTGAAATGTCTGCTTAAAAAAAAGGAAAAACAATCGCCATTAATTGGGTAGCTGGGGCTTCATTTGCTAATATCTGACTCACTTTTGATAGCCACTGAAAGGTTGTGCACCCTTTTATCTCCTCCTGAAGAATTGAGTTTGGTACATTATGCACATGTTTATAAACTGTAGCTCAATCCCAAGTTTACACTTTTTTGATTATCAATTATAGTAAGATGCTGCAACTCGTGGCTGACACTCCGCATTCATGAACAAACCATGATCACACCAGTCCTTCACTCTTTTAATTGGCTCCCTGTTAAACTTCTCATCATATTCATAACAATGCTAAATTGTGACCGTGATTCTTTCCGAACACTGCGTCATTCTTTATCCAACGGCACGATCCTCCTAAGAACCTTCGTCATCAACCACGTGATTGGTGGGCTGTTATTACTCCCAAAAGTACATTGAACTTGGGGATCGAACTTTTGCACATACTAGACCATTATGATCTTTGGAATGGGCCACCTGTACACATCTGAGAAATAGCCCATTTAAGGAAACGATCATAACATTCTGTAATCGAAAAATCACTATTGTTCAAAAATAGCAATCGAGGAAAGAGGGGGACTCTTTGCTTTTGTTTGCTTTTGTTTAATGTTATGCCTCTCTTTGATGTTGGCTTGACACTGTAATGTTCTCTGTTCATGCAATCACTAACGATAATTGATACAAAGCCTTAAAAATACTCATTGCTGTGATCATCAATGATTTTTCTTTTCTAAAAGTTAATTTTCATAAACTGTGTTCACTGCGGTGTTTTGCAATCTGCAATATACACATAAAATTATAAAGAAATTCTGGCTTAGCTCAAGCTAGTTCGATTGAATTTTCTGAAAAAAAAAATAGGACTATGTGTGTAAACACATGACAATTATTTTGACTGTCACCTAATGAATAATTTAGAAGACGTTAGATGTAACCCCATCTTGTGTGGATTTTGTTTAAAGTGCTGCTTGGGAACAGAAGCAGAAGATCAGCTTTGTATCCTTACAAGGCAACAGCGGCAGAGGGAATCATTCTGAAAGTAGGCCTTGTAAACAAAATCGTAATGATTAAGACAAAAGCAATGAATTATTAATGATGTCACAACAATGTCAATAACGATAAAAGTTTCGTGATGGCGCTGACGATAACTATTACATTATGATGATTATCTATATCATTGTCAACATCACGTTTTATCAATCAACATTATTATCATTCAATAAGCTATACCATTGAGCTAAGGTCCATATCATATGTCCATGCCAGTCTCTAAGCAGCGTTTAAAATGCCTGCACACTCACAGACACGACTTGATGACGGCAATGTATAGAAACATTTGGGTGGGTGCCATCATAAGTTAAAGGGATCATACAGTTTTGGTTGAGACCTAATCTAAGGTTTCTAACATTTTTTGGTGAAATAATGAGAAACCTCTTATGAAATATGAAAGAACATGTAATTCTATGAGGAATTCAACGTTTATTTGATGAACATATTGGTTTTGAAATGGCTGAGATATTCAAAAAAGAGCGATTCTAATAAAGTGTGGGACCCACACTTCATTACGATCGCTTTGTTTTACTTTGTTTTTGGATGTTTCAGTCATTCCAAACCCGATTTCCATCAAATAAACTTTGAATTCCTCTTAAAGTGGTATGCTCTGGACTATATCGTAAGTGTTTTCTTGGTATCTCGCAAAAAGTTAAAAGCCCAATTCTCATCTCCACCAATACTGTACTATCCCTTTAATGTCTATTTCAGTCATGGGGGGGGGGGGGTTCAAGTATGCATAACAAAAGCTGATCTTGTGCACTGCCATAGCAATGCACATGACTCATCAAGTAACCCATCGTGTCATCTTTTCACTTATTTTGGAAGTCCTCCGCCCCAAGTTATGGACTACATAGTGATGATATCATAATGTTTTCCAAACCAAATACTTCAAAGGACCTGGTCATAAGCTTGTTGCTGCCTGGTTGCCTTACGACTAGAGAGGGCAGTCTACAGCTGCTGAGAACACGTTTGGATCAATTTTTGCGGATATTCGTACCTCATGGAGTTTTCAACTCGCATGTATTTTTTTTTTTTTTTTTGAGTTTGAGTCCATTTATTTCACCACGGTAAAAAGCTTGCTATAAGCTGTTTTCAGCAAGGCCGTGAAATGATAACAAAACATAGAAATTATACAATGAAGAGAATGCAAATAAAACACGAAATAATCTTTACAAACGAACGCCAAAAAAGTCACAAAGTATACAATGTGTAACATGAAAAGTATATACAATGAACAAAAGAAATCAAAATGAGAACTGAGAAAAAAAATATACAGAAATATACAAAGGTTTGAAAAATGGTCAATCATAATATCACAGTGCAAATAAGCTAACACCTTTCAAAATAGTAGACGACTGTTTAAAGAGACGGGGGGGGGGCAATGAATTGACAGACCTGTTCTGCGAGCAAATATTAAAATGCACATAAACAAATCGATATTAATTGAAAATGAATATTGTTGCAATCATACAAGTCTTTTCTTTATTTCTATTATGAATAATATGATATCATTAATTGTTCGAGGACTTATAAGGAGATCATAAAAGAGCTTAAAAACTGAGTATTGTGCACTTTTTCTTAGAAAATTGGTTCGTGATTTTGGGAGAACAACAGTGGTATTATCGTTGCGGAGATTGTAGTAAGACCGAGATCTAAACTGAATCCTGGATGACAGTGAATCAGGGGCGAGGGAATGAAGCAATTTGAAGATGATTGCTAAGGCCTGAATCTCCCGTCGATTTTCAATGGTTTGACATCGGTGGTACTATACAGTGTTTCTCTATTGAAACGACCATCAACTCCCAGGATTAAGCGGAGACACCTGCTTGTAATATAATTTTGAAGTTTCGCAAGTTGAGAAGCATGACCGTTCATCCAAACCATACTACGAGCGTCGAATACCTTGCTTAGGTCCATAAACACACCAATGACATGTGTTTGTTCAGCTAAGGCAGTCGACACTCTTGTCGTACAATTGGGCTAGTGCCATTTCTGTAGAATTAAATTTCCTGAAACCATATTGGTCATGGTTTAGTATATCATTTTGTAACAAAACAAAAACCATACAGTCTGCTATAAAAACAAGCCATTCTATGACTTTAGAAAGACTAAGAATAATAGAGATAGGAAGGTAATTCGAGACAAGAGAAGAGTCATCTTTTTTGTATATTGGAATAACTTTTGCAATTTTACATTTCGGAAATATACCAGTTGACAGCGACACATTACAAATATGTACTTAAAGTGTCAATACACTCCCAAGAGTTTGTTTAAAAGAGACGTGCTCATTTCATCATGACCACTCGTTAGTACTGCATAATTCGTTGCCATGGCAACGGCAAATTTTTATAAAAACTTGTGGATCGAACTACTCTCTCATTTTCTGAGCAATTAACCCCCAAATTTGGCATGTGTGACTGCTATCTAAGGAAAATGTGCAAGACACCTTTTTATCAGTTTTGCATAATACGTTGCCATGGCAACAGCAATTAAAAAAAATCTTAAAACATGTTTTGGATCGAACTACTTTCTCATTTTGTGAACAATTAACCCCAAATTTGGCATGTGTGACAAGTATATGTGAACACTACGTGTGACTAGAGATATGACACATGCGACTGTCAGTGAGCAAAATGTACATTTATTCAATGTTGAACAATACAAATCATCAATAAAAAGCATACAAAGTACTTTACTGGTTGAGCTTACTTCTTTAGTGTAAGGTTGGGGTATTAATCACAGTGAGAGATAGTTCTAGTTGTTGCATTAGAGAACCTATAGTATCCCAGCAAGCATGTACCATCGACAGAATTACGAATGTGCTATGTTACATCTCAAAATAAGACGTTGTGGAGTTAACACATGCAGACACTGTGTCCAGATGCATTCTCAACACTGGCTTTTGCAATATTTCGTAAATCAATGTGGATCAGTGTGTGATTCTCAGAGGCTTTATTGTTTGCACCTGAAGTAAAATGACTTAGTAAAAAAAAGTAAAGAAATATGTTTCTTTTTTTTTAATGACAGGGGTATAAAAGAAAAAAAATGCCTTAAAAACGCTTCCAAGTTTGGTAAACAGGCCAAGAAGTAATTGCTTGTTGTCTATTAATGACTGTGGGTTTGTAGGAATCCCTATGTGTTTAATCTGCGGGAGCCTCCAGGCTCTTTCTGTACTCATCCTGCATCGCTGGGATGATTCCCTTCCGGAAGGCAACATCCAGGAGCTCGTCTGTATCTTTGATGTTTGGATATTCATGAAGCGCCCACTTCAGGTAAATCTCGAACTCGTTCCAATCCACCGCGCCATCGTTGTCCATATCGATGGCCGAGAGCGCTTTCTTGGTGTCCAGGCAGCGGTAGCAGGAGAAGTAGGGCGCCATGAAGCCGTTGTAGAAGGAGTCGAACTCGAGCATGTTGTCCCCCTTCTTCTCTTCCTTCAAGTCCCACTCGTCCCACGTCTTGCGAATATCTGTCATCAAGGATTGGGCATGTGGGGCCTTCAGCTTGAAGTTATCAATGGCATCTCGCATTTGGGCGTCCAACTTCCCGCCGGCTCGATCAAGCAGCAAGGCCAGCCCCACTATGCTCATGTATTCCTCCTTCCTGACGCATTGCAAAGTGGAATGATAGAAACCATGATATGCATACGTGCGACGACATCCGCTGAGTCAAGGTCAGCTTTATTTACATTTCATTCAACAGCTATTCAAACTTTACCGGATTCTGACGTAAATGTTAAAATCCTCTCCACGTGTCAAAATGAGGAAGAGGAAATTCAATTTCTTTTGATATTTGATATGTTACAAAAGTACAGGGAAACCACAATATGCTCCTCCAAAGCTATGTCAAAGGCCATAGTCAGTTGCCCTCTGGTGCAATGTCTTTAGCAGTCACACGAAAATGCAAGAATCCCTTCCAAGAGTGATTCTTGAACTTGAAAACTTGAAGATGAACTTGATTGCGTCATTAAAAAGACTTCTTTACACATAAAAACAAGACAGTGACCGTGTATACAAACATGCAATGCATAACATAACATGATAACTGTAGACGAAATATACAAACTACAAAAGACCAGGGGTGTTGTTAGGGTAGATCTCAACAAAAGAAGTTGAAGCAATCGTTTATACGGTCACAACGTACAACGCCATCACTCATGTGGTAAAATTTGAACTGAACAACATTCTCACCTGCCGCTCCTAAGATCTTCAAGGATGAGCTCCTTCATCTTGTATGCCAGATCCAAGGTGAATTGTGGATCATTTCCAAAGAGATCGTCAAGCCTCCGTTGGATCATCTCCTTGCTAGCCATGGTAGTGATGCGAACGGGAGCCTTTTCACCGAAGAACTTTGCGAAGTCGAACTCCTCGGGCTTGAGATCGTAGACGAAGTCTACAGCTCTAGCACCAAAGACTGGTTGTTTGATGTGGGGTTGTTTGATGTGGAGGCACCCTCAGCACAGACACTGGCCCAGATGCCATCAGCGCCATCCATAAGGACCTGATGAGCGATCAGTGCACGGAATTCCGTATAAAGAACAGTCCACATCGGTTTCAACTAAAGAAGTCGCTTGCTACTTCTACATGTGGACGATTTACCATGTCATGTTTTGAATACTATACATAGTGTAGTACAACATTGACTTTGAAGTATAATACCTGTAGTGACCAAGGTAGTTTCGTAGCTGTGGATCCAAAAAAAAAAAAAAAGAAGAAGAAGAAGAAAGAAATGTAGCTTTTTTGGTACATTATACAAAATGATTATCATTCTGCAAAATTATACAAAATGATTATCATTCTGCTAACCTTTCCTAACCATAACCTTAAAAGTCTTTTCTCGTATAGGCCTACACGACGTTACTGACAGCGATGCTGTCGTATCGTCCACATATTCAGTGGTTACCATCACTCTCAAAACTGTTGTTAGCTGATGCAAGTCATATTACTCTAAAAAAAGCCTCATTTTACAATGTTAACTCACCTGTAGTGCTGTCATATCGCAGAGGCCAAACTTCTCGTGGACGTGAGCGAGCAAGTGACCTTTCCAGTCGTTGGCGTCCATGACCATCCGGATGTACTTGGCCCACATGCCGCACTCCTCCGGTACGGACTTTCCTCTTGGCTCCTCAAACATTAAACCAAAGGGGCGTCGATTTGGTGGAGGCCTGGCGAGGAAATTGGTGACCTTGAATACTCGGTCGCTGTCTTCGGGCATGACATCGGCTAAGTCACGGAAATTGATCATCACCTTTGCCTTTAGGCCGAGATTGTCGAAACACCAGTCGTTCCATTTGCTGAGCAATTGGCACATGTCATCTATGGAAAACTTGGTGAAGTCGTAGACCGTATCACCAAGATCGATTTCAAGGATGACGCTGTAGAGGCCTACTGGTTTAAGTTTCCTGATACCTACCGGGACATTCTTGAAGTCGGGTACCTTTCCCCTGATATCTGTTAATGAAGATACAACACCAAAGTCAACACTCTTTCAAATGGGAAGTTCATGTTATACATATCGTATTCAGGAGTTGATACATGCAATTACATAATATGCCAAATTTAATAAGCGGTATGTAAAGAGTGAATCAGCACTTGCATACCAAACAGTCCATGAGTTTGGGGTTTACAAGTTTTCCTTGCAGTTTTAGGAGAAGCGTCCACACTGTCAATCACATTCCATGTGCATGCCAAGGTATACTATGCCTTGGTTGTTACCCCTAGACCCTGTTGTATATAAAAGAGATGAAATCAAGCAAGTCCTTAAATCAAACAAAAGTCAGGAATCAGCCGATCACAACTGAGTGTTCAGAGACTTATGTTTGCTTTTCTAAGTTATGTTTGATTTTCTAACTTATGTTTGATCTCAACCTTTATACATCATGACCCTGTAAAGTTGTGTTTATGTCTCATATTATGTGTGACCGTGTCTCCGTTTGACGTAAGATTTACCAAAGATATATTTTTTTAAGATTCTGGAAACAAGTTCTCTTTCTTAAAGATTGCCCAGTTTAATATTTTGAAAACCAGTAGTATAGGTGTACGTATAGCGTCATAAAAATATGATTCATATTTCTATTGTTCTAGAACAAAAGAAATATGAAAAGACAAAAGAATTATGAATTATGAAATATGGATTATGATATGATTTATGATAAAAAGAAGGATTATGGCATGATTTATGATAAAAATATGGATTATGATATGATTTATGATAAAAAGATGGATTATGATATGAATTATGATAAATCGATGAATTATGATAATAGATATGAATTATGGATATTTGCATAACAATAGAAATTGGAAAGAACAAAAGAATGTATGAAATATGAAAAATGAAAGATGAATATTCATGAGATATGAATTATAAATATGAACGATGAATGATGCTTATGAAATATGAATATTTATGGATCGATATGAAATATGAAGAATGAATTATGAAAAATATGCTATTGTTTTAAGAATCCGCGTCATTGTTTCATCATATTCTTTTGTTCTCACATCGAGAGATATTTTCGAAGGCAATGGTCGAAATGGTCATAATGACGATTGCAATCGTATGCATGACATTTGTTTGTTTGATGACGTCACTCCGACAAGTTCGGACCTGTCCTCTGACCAACGCTCGCCCGATCGATAACAAAAGAACTTTAAAAATAAAGAAATACATAAAAATGGGACTCGAGCCCGTGACGAGTTCGGACGTGCCCTCTGACCGCCGCTTGCGCAATCAAAGACAAAAGAACTTATAAAATAAAGAAATACATAAAAATGGGACTCGAGCCCGTAACGAGTTCGGACATGCTCTCTGACCGATCCTTGCACAATCACAGGGTAATGTATACAAAATGGAGAAATACATAATGACAACAGAAATATTAAAAAGTATGACATCATCGCATAACTTTGGAAAGCGACGTACAGTTACTAAGAATAGTTTCGGAATGGGGATATAAAAACTCAGCTCCGAAAAGAACGGAGCATTCGAATACCCTGAAGGAATTGCTACGTGAAAAGCTGTCAACATGTTCTCATACTACGGCAATGCCTACGATACTCGTTCAACGGCAGCACTGCCAGGCATGGATAACGAAGCCAGCAGAGGTGAGCTTCAAATAGACACTATGGCCAACTCCGAACCAGTCGGGATAATGGAACAAGAACAACGTCGCGATCGTGATTTTAGGGGAGATGGCAATACAATCAACGCGTCTGGAAATGGACAAATTGACAAAGACAAGACAGCGTCTGGAACCGACGAGGCAGGTGTCTGGAACACGAGCAAAATGGGTACAAATTGTGATGGCTACGACGTATGCAAATTCCCCATTAACACAACGCCGAAGAAAATCAGATACGTAACGGTCAAAGTCTTCAAGGAAAATGTCTACGTTGATATCCGAGAATTTTTCACATTGGGAGGCAAGCATTTTCCAACCAAAAAAGGCATAACGCTACCGGTCGACGATTTCAAAAAGCTGCAAATGATATCAAAGATCCTGAACGCTGCTATCTACCGTGCACGCTACCAACAGCGCTGAAATTGTCCCGATAGCCGTCAATTAGACCGTCTGATTCAACGTCAACTAAGAGAGATCCATAATGGGAATGCGTCGAAGGAGGTGCAAATGTTTTCAAAGAGTTTGGACACCGTCTTCTACTGTCCGGCAGTGAGCGTTACATACAACACAACGTGTCTGGACTTGACCTTTGATGCGTCGAGACTGTTTCTTTTCAGCTTCACTTCCCTCATCCCCCACTTGGGAATTCATAGATCAAAGAATGTCTAAGAGATTTGGGGTGAGGGAAGTGTGGTATGACTTCAAAGCAAACACAAAAGGTATTTCTAACATACGGGATATGATTGACTACATTCGCTCATCGCTCGATGAACTGAAATCCTTACTCGTGTCTAACACTTCAGAGCGCGATTACATGCGTCTCGTATTAGTTTCGGAACAACTCAACGTTCCGATCGCTTTCCCTTGGGCCCTGGTAAGAGATTTTGACGTAGAACTGATTCTAGAACGAATCGAGCAAGTGTTGAATAGCAACCAAGACTTTTTCATCAGTCCGGGATTCACTATAAGATTCCATCATGTGGTGAATCCCGCCGGTGGACGGGCGTCGAAATTCGACGGCCTTCCATCGCGTCTCGCGGCCCTCAAGAAGAAGTCGATAATCACAGTGCCGAGGGACGAAGATAACCTATGCTTTGCAAAGGCAATTGTCATTGCAAAACTGCGAAAAGAAAACGATAGGAGATACAGACTGTGGTCAAGAAATGACCGTAATACCACGACAAGACTCCGAAATGAGGCGCGGGAATTACACAGGTTGGCAGGGGTACCTGAGGGAGAAGTAGATCATTCACAGTATGACTCCTTTCAAAAAGTGCTCCTTCCAAAGTACAAACTGGTCATTTATAGAGGACGATATGAAGAAGCGTTAATCTACAGCGGTCCTCAGGCTTCTGATACCATTTATCTCTATCTGTCAGACCGTCATTACGACGTGGTTGCCAATCCATCGGCGTTCCTGTGCTCCAAATTTGTTTGCGACGAATGTCACGAAACATATCGCGATCCCAGATATCACGAGTGTTGCCACATGTGTCGCGATTGTCAATCGACCGATTGTGATCGCGATAGCTTTGGTGAAACCGATCGCACGCTAGTATGCGAGAAATGTAACATGACGTTTCTAACCGTGAAATGCTTTCGAGCACATACTGTGAAATTATTCAACGGTAAAACAGCTTGTCAGAGGAATTTCAAATGTAACAAATGCAACAAGGTCTTTGACACGGATCTTGTTGATGGCGATTCCAAGAAACACAATTGCAACGAAATGAAATGCAATGTTTGTAAGCTTGTGGTCGACGGAAGGTATCACGATTGCTACATGCAAGTGACGAAAGAGAGTCCCTTCCACTCAAAAAACGTCAAGAAAAGTGAATCAAACCCTCCTCAACAAGATCAAAAGTGTGAAAGTTCTGAAAGTGACTCGCAGTCCCAAGACAGAAAAGCTAAGAAATCTCCTACCAAGTATATATTCTTTGATTTTGAGTGTACTCAAGAGACAGGATTACACATACCAAATTACGTGCACGCAACATGGGAATGCACGAATTGCATGGATAGGGAAATGTCGGCAGACACCTGCTGCGAACGATGCGGCCCTCCCGAAGACCGTGCCATAACATTTCAGGGAGCGAATACCCTTGATCTTTTCACAAACTGGTTGTTTTCTATGGAAAATCACAACTCGGTAGCAATCGCACATAACTCAAAGGCGTATGATTCGTATTTCTTACTAAACAAACTAATAGAACAAGGGATCGAACCCCACGTAGTGATGAATGGCGCTCAGATCATAAGTCTCGAAACACGGGAGCCAAAAATTAAGGTTAAAGACTCTTTAAATTTCTTTCAGATGCGGTTGGCAAAACTGCCCAAAACATTTGGCTTGCAGGAAATGAAGAAAGGTTATTTTCCCCATTTTTTCAACACTCCCGATAATGCCAATTATGTAGGATCACTGCCAGACAAACGTTTCTATGGCGTGGATTCCATGATGAAAGCAGACCGAGAACAGTTTAATGCTTGGTACGATGAGCTCGCGCTAGCCAATTATGTCTTTAACTTTCAGGAGGAAATAAAAGCCTACTGCGAGAGTGATGTCAATATCTTGCACCAAAGCTGCAAGATATTTAGAAGACACTTCAAAAGTGTGAGCGCAACAGAGGCTAATCCCGAAGGAATAGATCCATTCATGCGCTGTCTGACGCTTCCCAGCGCGTGCAATCTTTTGTTTCGAACGAACTACCTTAAGCCCAAGACAATCGCGCTCATTCCCCAGGAAGGGTATGGAAAGGGGAAAAGACAGTCCTCCTTAGCCGGAGAGTGGCTTCATTTTGAGGCACAGCTTTCAGGATTTCACATTCGACATAGTTTCAATGGTGGGGAAAGAAAAGCACACGGACGTTTCGTAGATGGCTATGCCGAAAAAGATGATGAAAAACATGTTTGGGAGTTTCTCGGGTGCTTTTATCACGGGTGTCGCGAATGTTACGGTCCCAGTGTCGAAAACCCAAAGCTAGGCAAAGCAATGGGTGTACTGTTTAATGAATCCATGAAACGTCTTGATGCGCTCAAAGAGAATGGATATATTGTACACTATATTTGGGAATGCGAATGGAAACAATTGCGCCAAATGGCTGATGTACATCCACACATTGCACACCTTCAAATGGCTTTTAATCAACAATTAAATCCACGTGACTCGTTCTATGGCGGGAGAACTGGAGGGTGTTCGCTCTTCTACGAGGCGAAGCCCGAAGAAAAAATCCTTTACTATGATTTCACCAGTCTTTATCCCTTTATCAATAAGTTCGGCAAATATCCTGTCGGCCATCCCAGAATTATCTATTCTAACTTCCCTTCACTGTCTCGAATTTTTGGACTCGTCAAATGTAAAATATTACCTCCTAGACGTCTGTTTCATCCAGTGCTCCCCCATCGCTCAGGGGGTAAACTTACTTTCCCTCTATGCAGGACCTGTGCAGACACCTTGAATCAGGGGCCCTGCAAGCACGCAGATAGGGAGCGTGAGTTAGAAGGCGTGTGGGTATCGGAGGAACTGAAAAAAGCTGTAGAGATGGGGTATACACAACTCCGAATGATCGAAGTATGGCACTTTGACAGGTATACAGTGTACGATCCCAAAACAAGAACGGGAGGACTGTTTGCGCAGTATATAGACAGCTTTATGAAAATAAAGCAGGAAGCCTCAGGCTACCCCGCCCATGCCAGTACTGAAGAAGAACGTGAAAAATACATTCGAGATTATTTGGCCCATGAGGGAATTCAATTAGACTCTAAAAACATCGCGAAAAACCCCGGTTTACGCGCCATTGCCAAGGGCATTGTTAATGTGTTGTGGGGGAAATTTGCTGAGAGACCAAATCTGAAACAAACGCGCTTTGTCAAAACCAGCGCTGAGTTGTTAGATTTCTTAAAGGATCGCACTATCGAATTACAAGACATTCTCGTTCTAAACGACGACATGGTAGAAATTCATTTCAATCAAGCCGAAGGCTTCGTGGACCACAACGTCAACACAAATATCATAATAGCCAGTTTCACGACGGCATTGGCGCGACTGAAATTGTATTCTGTCTTGCAGAGGCTGAACGATAGGGTCTTGTATTACGACACTGATAGTGTAGTCTTTAGAACAGACCCAACAGTACAACATCACGACCCCAAAACCGGCGATTTCGTTGGTGACTTGACGGATGAACTTGGTGAAGGCGAGTTCATTCAAACCTGGCTTTGCGGTGGTCCTAAGAACTATAGTTATCGCACCAACAAAGGCAACACCGTGTGTAAGGTGCGTGGATTTACCTTGAACGAGGCAAACTCCCTCGTTATAAACCATGACTCTATGCGCGAATTGATACAAGGAGAACCGGGATGTCTGAAGACTATTGTGGAAAATAGAATTCTCAGAGACGTAAAAAGCAAGTCCGTGTACACTTCCGAGAGAAAAAAAGACTACAGGGTAGTCTTCACGAAACGAGTTAGATTACCAGGTGGCACGACACTGCCCTATGGACACGCGGACATTCCTCGCTTATAAAGACCTCAATGTGTCTAATTGCCAATCATTCGCTGTTTATACATTGTCGCAGAAGGTGGTACTTTCTCATCAGCTCTGTACCTACCGCTGGCATTGTCGTTGCTAGGAAATCATGGATAAGTCGCGCGCATCATATATGTCCACAGTGCTCAGAAATGTACTGAAAAGTACCAATGCTGGTACAAATGTATTTTGTTTGGCGCTTTTTGTATTTCTCTTCTTTCTATTGTTTTATCTCGAGTCTTTGCTCACTAGAGATGCCCATTTGTCAAATGGAACGGATGGGTTTGATTTTTCCTTAAATAAAACTGACGTTATCACCGATGTCAGTTCTTTCGCGGGCGCTTGATTGCAGCGCATTATACCGTTATGTTGCTCTTGAATATACCGCGTAGTTTTAACAGTTTGCTTCATATCGTCGTCTTATTCTTTTAAGAAACTTAACTGAACCCACATCTCACGTATGATAGAGTATTCCGTTCACTTGCTTCGTTTGACATTTGCTCTAATTTCATTTACAGAACTTAATATCTTATTGTGTTATTCATATAGCTATATTTGTACTATTTAATGCCGTCAATTACAATGGATGCCCGACTCAAACATAGTTTTTCATGTATGGTGGTCGGACCGAGTTTTTCAGGGAAAACCGAATTCGTGAAAAGATTACTGAAAAATGCCTCGGAAATGATCGATCAACCTCCTCGCAAAATTATATGGTTTTACGGGGAGTATCAACCGTGTTACGCGGCAATGACACGATCCTTTCCGAATATTGAATTTCATGAAAATTTACCGGCAGATTTCAATGATTTGACCGACCCCTCCCGACCAGTGTTATTTGTCATCGATGATTTAATGGATGTGGCTGGTGATGACAAGAGAGTAGCCGCCTTGTTTACTAAAGGTTGTCATCATAGAAACGCGAGCGTTATTTATATCACTCAAAATCTCTTTCATCGTGGAAAGGAGTCTAGGACTATTTCATTAAACACGCAGTACTACGCTTTATTCAAAAATTGTAGAGACAAACAACAAATTGCTTGTTTAGCTAAACAGATGTATCCCTCGAAAACAAAGTTTTTTCAAGAGGCATTTATGGACGCCACAGCCGATAAATGGGGTTATTTATTCGTAGACCTTAAGCCAGACACGCCGGAAGAATTTCGTCTCAGAACGAAAATATTTCCCGGTGAAGTTCAATATGTATATGTTCCTAAGATATAAATTGTCGCGTTCGTGTATTAAGTCATTTATTAGTTAAAAATGTCGCGCCGAGTGAAGACCCACGCAGTCCTGCTCAAGACCCTCGCACACTGCTCTCCTGATCAACGGAAACTTCTCATCAAGACAGCTAACAAGAACTTCATTGACGCCATCTGTGAATGTGTTTTGAACGTGATCTGCGGTAATGTCAAGCTGTCGCAATCCCACAAGAAAACTTTGACTAAGCACAAGCGAAAACTCCGTAAATTAGCGGATCGTCGTACATCTCTGGCAGAGAGAAAACGAATCTTAAACCAACGCGGAGGATTCATTGGTCTCATTGCCAGGTTGATCACGCCTGTACTCGGAACTCTCGCTTCTAACCTCTTTGCATCGGCAAAGTAGACGCTGTATAGAGGTACCGCGTTGATAATGGAGAATGCGCGCAAGATGGTGCTTGTGCCACAAACTATGCTTCATTCTCTCAAAAGTCAATCTTCAACACCTACAGAGCAGCGAATCAACGAATTGGACGATCAGATTCGTTCGGTGTTGGACAGGCCCGATCTACCAGAGTATGACAAGGCGTTGTTGTATTCGCAATACTTACAGCGGTTTTTGAAAGCGACGGACAGCGTTAAGAAGCCATTGTCTATTGAAGTCGTTAGCGACAGCTCAAGAGACAATGACAGCACGCATCTAGTAACTCATGGACAGAGGGGCGCGCCAAAATCTGAGGACGCAGTGGAGCGTGACATCTTGCAGCACGTGCCTAAGAATTTTGTGAAAAGAGCTTCGCAGTTGCTGGAAAAGATGAAAAGGTGCGACGATGTGGGATGGACGGACAAAGGGGAGCTGATTGTGAGCGGGGAAAGTGTGCCTGGCAGTAACATTTGCGACTTAATGTACGACATTTTCAGAGAGCGAAGTGGTTATATTCCTACTGGTAGTGAACATTTTATTCGTGCGCTGGCTCGTTTGAACATTCCAGAGACTGCGTTGACCAATCTCAGCCGACGTGACCAACTTCAACGTGTTAAGAGGGGGAAAGATTTGGAGACCCCGATTCATCGTCGTTTAGATTCTCCAGACCCCAAAATGTACACAACCCCTACTACAACTAAAAGTTATACACGTACAAGGCGTACAAGAGCTAGTGATGCTAATGGTTCTCAAACCCCAAAGTGGCAATCTTTTTAAAATACGGCTTAAACGGTATGACCACAATCCTCGTTAACCCGAGCTGTTCTCGTTAATTCGTGTAATGATTTTATTGTATGTTAATTTACTACTCTTCTATTTCAAACAGTTATGTACAATTTTAAATAGTAGCCCTTACCATTATGATCTGCGTGTTGATCTAGGTGGGTGTTGAAGTACGCCATCGATGTTGCGTATGGGGTGATATGAAAGTGTGTACACAAGCATCTACATACTTAATATGTATCATTATATTTTACGAACGATGATTTTTTGATTGTATTAACGTTAACATCGTTACATATCCCCAACCAATTATTTCATCAGGTGACCCGCAATGTGTATATAAGATTGTACGGTCTATGTTCAGATGTGAAGGAGTGTATACATACATAATATTCTGTTTGAATGTATTTGAAATTTTGATGCTAGCTGTTCTTTTGAATTTGTCCGCATGATATAGCGATTGACTATACTATCTTAACGTTTCTCCACTTCAACATTTCATCGTCTGAACATTTCGACTAGTTGCTATGTAAATATTGTAAATATAAGTTCGCGTGACGTTTGATTTTATCTGTGGTGTTTACCGAATGTGTCATACATTTTATCTCCTGGCGTAGTTGTACATAATATGTCTTACTTCATGAAACGATGTAAATAGTCAAATCCTGCCTGGTTTATGCATTAGTACATTCAGTGGTGAAAGTAGTTGTTTTTATTATTATTCGTAGTTAATTCCATAAAGACCGTCATATTGTACATATATCCACCACTTCGACGTTTCGTCGATTCGTCATTTTGTCATTTCGTCATTTCGTCATTTCGTCATTTCGTCATTTCGTCATTTCGTCATTTCGTCATTTCGTCATTTCGTCATTTCGTCATTTCGCTGTTTTAAATCTGTGCATGTAACGCATGCAAATTTCTTTTTTTTTAATGTCTGTTTACCTAGAATTAATAACTTTGACGAAACGGAAATACACTGTAAAATGTCTCACGCAGATTCTGCAGATTGATGACTACATCACCTCAATGGTTTATAAGTTGTTAATTATTCTTTCATCACCATGTATGATTTAAGCCATGCTTGAACATCGAAACATAATTGAATAATGTAATCGTATTTTTTATATGAGGAATAGTTCTTTACGTATCCAGTGGAAATGTATATAGTTTGTTCGTTGCACGGTGTAATGATTTTTTTCTCACAATCACAAAATGTAGAAGGAAGCAAAGAAAAACAAGTACAACAAGGAGAAATTTATTTACATATTTATAGTCTGTTGTTTTATTGGAGAAAATAAAACGGGTACCACGTACAATATTCTTACGATACAAAACGCACTCGTTACATCTTATTTTTGTTTTGTCCTGTGTGATATGTGTTATACAGCGTGACTGAGGAAAAGAGAAGCGAGAAAGAAAACGAAGAGCGAAAGAGAAAATGAGACATATACTCGTAACGAAAATAACAAAGTGTGTATTACTATGAAGAACGAAACCCAGCCCAAGTTTAATCTAATATATATATATATATATATATATATATATATAGGTTACCTAATTTTACAAAGTATTCAAGCGGTTGTTACGCTAGGTACGCTAACCTAAGTAATTATGGTCTATGAATTGTAAATGATAATATATTCCATTGGTAACAAACTGTCACAATCACTCAACGTTTCAACATAAAGGTACAAACTTAATTCTCTTATTTTCAAACTAGCTTTCCCAGACATGAAAGAACATATATTCATGATTTGGAGTTATATGATATATATATATATATATATATATATATATATATATATAATAAAAGAGAGAGAGAGAGTGAGGGAGTGAGAGAGAGAGAGAGAGTGAGTGAGAGAAAAAAGGTAATAGTACAGGCTTGCACATACGATATATACAAATTACTACTAAGTTAAATACTGTTAGATATCTAGCAATCCACATCAAGAGAGAAGTTTACACTACGTTATACACGCTATTACAATATCTTCTTACAAACTATCGAAGCTACGTGCGATTTGTAATAGAGTAAAAGATGTATCATGAACACGATGGGAAACATCAGAACGTCGATTAAACCAATCATTCACTCTCTTATCATTTCTCGTATAATCCTTGCCAAACACATTTAATACACTTCGAGTTGTTTGACCCCCTACTCGTTTCGTCACGTAATAGATACAATATTGTCCGCAAACTGTGGATACAGTTCCTTGTAGCCGTTTGGAATTAGAGGACCATGCCGAGGCATTATTGTCCAAAAACTTTACAAAGTCAAGACTGTAAGTTAAGGGTTCATATCCGTAAGAGTCAAAGAATTCGCCTTTTCCGTTGCAAAAGTAGAAAGCCACCCAGTGTGTTCCTGGTTTATCGCTAGGATCGGTATTCGCGATGAAGCACTGCTTCGCCCCACTAATTGATCGCGGTAGACAATTTGACGCATATACTCCTTTGAAATAGGGCTTGACAATAGGATCGTTCTCTAAGAAACGTTGAATCTGCGATGTATCCATAGTCGATTAGAATATTTCGGCAGTCGGTTGTCCGGAAGAGGTTTTATTGGTAATCGTAGATGATGTTTCTGCTTTTATCAATCTGAATCAGTCCCTGTCCTTCCGAGTAGACGATACAGTTGACGGTGTTTGGAATGGCCACGTCGAATTGTAGCTCTAAGCGCAGATTTCCTTGCTTGATGAGATTCAAGTGACATCCGTCAGATAGGTCGGGCGTGAGGTCGAATGCAAAAAGGGTATAACCTTCGCAGTATTCTTCTCGATTGATGTTAATTCCCTTGTCTACAAACAGTCGGTTGGTTCCCATGAATAGTGAATTGTAAGCGTGAATGTAACTTTGTCCAGCTCCCGCTGCAAAGCTAGGACGTAATGGTCTCATCGGCACCGTTTCTCCGTCAATAGTGAGGGAGATGAAGTTGAGGCGTAAATGTTTAAAGTTGAAGGGGTTCTTGCCAAAAGTACCGTTAAAGGCGTCTGTGTCAACGAATCCTACGACCACCCGATTTGGTAACTGTCCGTGAAATAGATTGTCTTTATTAATCGACATGCTTCCTGCAGGAATGGAAAAGGACTTCACGTCTACTTTGTTGACGGGGTATTTCGCGGTTGTCTTCTCCAAGGCCTTGGCGTGGTTTAACATGATGGTAGGACTGGTCTTTACTCTGCGAACGTAGAGGGCAGCAGATTCTATTTTAATTTTATATCGGGCATTCTCCGTCGAAGACAGAAGACAAAATGCGTCTTTGCTACGATTTAACTTGATTTTCAAATCAACCCCCGGGAGTAACAGTCTTTCTTGAAAAAAAATGTCGGCGTAAATCGGACCAAGTAGAGAAAGTAATTTACTCTCGACGATGAATCCATGTCTTTTCGCCAGACCGGGATTAGCTTCTGCAGAGCTTGCCAGCGGGTTAACGACATCCATTTTCCCCGCTTTGTCCTTGTAATATAGCTGTTGAGTGAGTTGAGACTCTTTGGTCTCTCCTCCATAGTGCAGCAGAGATTCGATGTACGCTCTGTAAGGGTATGTATTCGACGGCTGAGACACTAGTTTTTCATTGAGCATGATATCAACTTGTGCAAAGAGAGATGGGAGAAACAGGTTTACGGGACCAACTGGGGCATCAGCTGGTAAAGCCGTGTTATCATTGTTCGTAACTTTGACTGTCACTTGAAGCATGGTCTGAGAGAGGTCCAAGTATTCTTCCGACGTGCCGGACACGTTGAATTCAATGGGCCCTTCATCGGTGATGCTGCTAACGGGGTGATATTCTACCCATGGTCCTTTGACGATGCTCATTTGAGTGTGTGGTACCGTGAACAAATCCAATTCGGACTTGCAGCAGACATCGCTCTTGTCGTGTAGAAGCGCCATGTTCAGCAAAGACAGCAAGGAGTGTATGAGACTGGTAAACGAATAGTCCGAATTAATCGAAGATGTCGCGCAAGCGAGCTCTTTTCGCTGGAGAATTTCGAGACCGAATGATACGCTTCCTTCCTCGCCTCCTTCTTTTAAATCTTCCTACAACTACTAATCGCGCTCCTCCAGTCTGATTCCCAATTTTTTTCTTTACTGCTCGAACAGTCTTTGAGGCCAGGTGTTTTCCCGCCCGAGCCACATTTTTTCTAGTTGCGCTTTTAAAAGATTGTCCGTTGATGGTGTCCTGAACAATGTTCATGCCTGTATGCATAGCTTCTTTTCCCAAAGCAACAGCCCCTCTTTTTAAGAGAGGAGTTGCGACTTTGAAGAGCCCCTTCACCAGACTACCCAGCCCGTGTCCTCTCTGCATGGATGCCCCGCGGAAGACGGGTAATCCCGAGCCATATTGGTCGTGAAAAATCCTTGCCGGTGCGCGAAATACCACCATAGTTGGACGTATCGCTGTGTAAATTTAGTGTCCAGCTAGTTCGTAGAGCGCTCTCTAAAGTGTAACTTCACGATCACTTTCCCGCGTTCAAATGGTACCACTTCACCCGATTCGGTTGTTAATATAATCTCTATCGTTTCAAAATTGTAAAGCTTAAGAGGGACGTAATGCGGAGTGATATAGGTATTGACGATATTATCGCGATCCTTGTCCGGAATGACTGCTATCGTCCTCAGTAAAGGTACAGCAGCGTCACCTACGTGTTGAAACTGAACGATATCAGAATAGACATAAAATGTATGAAATTTCATGTGTACATCCATTGGCATGGGACTCAGTGTTGATTCCGTGAGATGGCATTCCCCTTCAAACCCGAGCATCATAGCCAAACCACAGGGAATGAGGAGCGCCGTATTTCCTTCTAATCGGATGAAACATTTTCGTTGGGTCCTCTTGTAATAAAATGTGATGCTTTTACGTAATTTTCTCCGGAACTGTTCGTTGATCGAGTCAATGAGTTCCTCTCCAGAATTATAATATCCCGCAGGAATCTCAATTTTTTTCATCAATGGAACAGCGTCGTCCTCTACTTCATTATCGTAAATAGTGAGGGTGTTGTTATCATGTCGTACATTATACCACGTGCACTGAAATTGAACTTCTGCCAACCCCACCTCGTAATCTTCGTTGAGTGAGAGAGGTGCGTGAAGCCGCGTTGTAAACTGACACGTTTTGTTATTTGGATAGTACGACATGGAACTATTACTGGGCAGCGTCACGTAAAATTGAGAAGCCATGTTCGATCAGCCTCTTCTCCTTTGTTCAAAGCGAAGAATGATAACGAGAGTAACGTGAATCGTGTTTTTAACGCATAGTTAAGTGTCGAACCCAACTATCAAATTCTTTGCCATACCCTGACCAACGAACTAGGTATTCTTTCTGCCCATTGCGCCTGCGCGTGCGTAAAACCTTGTCCACGTTGTAAGTAGTCTCCTTGTCTTTCGAAACTCTTATCAATTCCCTTTCATAGAACGTACCCTTCACTCGTTCCCCGTTGTAATCCTTTATTCTGTAGACAGGTACCCTCCTATTGACGCGGGAGCTGATTGTAAAGACCTCCCTCGAAAAATTTGCTTCGTAACCCTTTTCGAACTTTAGTTTGCTTTTACTAATACGAACTTGATCTCCGATTTCATACTTGAATCGTGGAGCTTTACGCTTCTTCCCTCGCATTGCCCTACCGTAGAGACTTTTTATGGCACGCTTTTGATTCTCAATATTCACGTCTTTTGGTTTCATGCCGATACTAGAATGAATGGTGTTGTTATAGCCTTTGACAAAATCTTTTATTACATCGAGATACCTGTAAGTGTTTTTGAATGTGAAGAAGCGCCACATTTTTGTTCGCAGCGTTCTATTGAATCGTTCAGCAACGCTGGCTTTGGTTTCATTTTCTGTTGTGTAGAAGTGAATGCCTTCTTTCTCGAGATATTTCTGAAAATGTCTGTTTGTGAATTCCGAACCTTTGTCTGTATGTAGCATTACAGGCACTCGGCCCTCTTTCAAGATGCTTTCGAATGCCCCGACAATGTCTTTTGATTTTTTGTTTTTTAAAGGAACCACCCAAGCATATTTCGACAGTACATCTATACACGTCAGTAAGTAGCGATAACCATTATTAAACCTTTTCAAATTTTGAACATCTACAAGATCAGCCTCCCAGATTTCGTCGATTCCTCTCACTTTCACAACATTTCTCTTAAATGTCTTTCTCGCCGGTGCGTGCATTGTATACGCATCTTGTTTCGTTAACCAGTCTCTGACACCCTGCAAGCTCGCTTTTTCAGTTTCCACCTCTCTCACCGCATTCCACAACTTACTGACACCGCCGAAACTAGCTGGATGTTGAGGATCGTAATAGATTTCCTCTAACGCTCTCTCAAATGAATTAGACATTATTCGTCTCAGCAACCACACACTGCAGAAGCAAACATCAGAAATGGCATTCCTTTCACGTTGCAATGACATAAAAGGCATCAATGATAGACAAGGTAACGAGTAAAAAAATCATTTGAAAATGAAACGCATCATTTATTGTACACGCATACACACAGTGCAGCGAATTTCGTTGCTTGAATCAATTCACATTCTATTAACATCTACATTCCATACATTATACAACATATACAGACAAAAATGTAAAACGTATCGCGACATTAGTCCAACAGTCATTTTCGGAGCGTGTTCCGACCAGCGCACTTTGTAGCGTTTGAGTCCTTCCACGAATTGCGCGCGAAATTCCTCTTTCCGCTCGTCCGGTATGCAGGCATGTTGGTAGACGTTGACAAAATAGCATAGAGCCATCAGCGAACGTTTGTACTTGTTGGGATGATTGGGGTTCTCTATACAATTTTTGAGCAGGGCCTCTATACAATCGTCGAACCTCTCATTGCCTCGAAGCTTGATTCGTCGCACACGGGAAAATTGTTCCTCGCTTGCAATTGTCCGACATGCGCGTAAGATTGTCTCGGTGTCTACGGCGTGAAAGTCGGAAGGAAATGTGTCCTTTATCACCGTTAATAGCAGTCGTTCGTCTAAAGCACGTTCCACTGAGGGTCCGTCAAGACGATGTCGGGCAGGCCGGTCTCGAGCCCCAAGGCCCTGTAGACCACTCTCACAGCGGCCTCTATCCCCTCCACGTGTCTCCCTATGTTGACTCTTCTTTGTTCCAGCTGTTGTTGAGTCTCTCCCCTCAGAATAAATTTGATGTACTCCAGGAAAAAACCGCACTCGACGAGATCTGGTCTCATCCAGAGCACCCTGCCAACGTAAGGGTACACTCTCTCCACAGTCATTGGGTCCAAATGATGAACCGCCTGGAACACTTTGCGCTGTGGATCTTCGGGAGTACCGTCTATTGGAGAATCTGGCACGTTTTGCACCCGTTTCAAGACTTCGATGAGAGTTAGATACTCCGTCAACATCAGCAAGTCCACCTTCTCCACCGTCCTCTGCATTTCGGGACACCAGGTGTTGGCGATGTTCGGCTGAGACATTCTGTAACATGTGATGTTCTCGGAAGGTTTCAAATTGAAATGTGTCCCTCTCGCATGTTCTTCGAGTTTTTATTCTTTTGCTTTCCAAAGGACGCCACCATCTCTTTGAATATGTATGAGGCATTTATTGTTTTATGCAGGACGAGTCCGAACCCGTCACTGGCTCCAGGTCCAGTTTATGTATTTCTTTATTTAAAAATTCTTTTGTCTTCGCTCGCGTACAAGCGTGGGTCAGAGGACAAGTCCGAACTTATCGTGAACTTGAGGTCCAGTCTTATGTATTTCTTTGTTTTTCTAGTCTTTTGTCTTTGAGTGTGCGAGCGTCGGTCTGAGGACAAGTCCGAACTTATCGTGAACTTGAGGTCCAGTCTTATGTATTTCTTTGTTTTTCCAGTCTTTTGTCTTTAAGTCCCCGAGCGTTGGTCAGTGGACACGCCCTGACTTTTGTCTTCGATTGCGCAAGCATTGCGCAAGCGTCGGTCAGAGGACACGCCCCCATTTTTATGTATTTCTTTGTTTTTTAAAGTTCTTTTGTTTTCGATCGGGCGAGCGTCGGTCAGAGGACAGGTCCGAACTTGTCGGAGTGACGTCATCAAACAAACAAATGTCATGAATACGATTGCAATCGTCATTATGACCATTTCGACCATTGCCTTCGAAAATATCTCTCGATGTGAGAACA
This sequence comes from Diadema antillarum, assembly GCF_040938485.1. Lineage (NCBI taxonomy): Eukaryota > Metazoa > Echinodermata > Echinoidea > Diadematoida > Diadematidae > Diadema > Diadema antillarum. The sequence continues at coordinate 600,777 of NW_027270977.1, read as the reverse complement.
AAAGAATATGATGAAACAATGACGCGGATTCTTAAAACAATAGCATATTTTTCATAATTCATTCTTCATATTTCATATCGATCCATAAATATTCATATTTCATAATCATCATTCATCGTTCATATTTATAATTCATATCTCATGAATATTCATCTTTCATTTTTCATATTTCATACATTCTTTTGTTCTTTCCTATTTCTATTGTTATGCAAATATCCATAATTCATATCTATTATCATAATTCATCGATTTATCATAATTCATATCATAATCCATCTTTTTATCATAAATCATATCATAATCCATATTTTTATCATAAATCATATCATAATCCATCTTTTTATCATAAATCATATCATAATCCATATTTCATAATTCATAATTCTTTTGTCTTTTCATATTTCTTTTGTTCTAGAACAATAGAAATATGAATCATATTTTTATGACGCTATACGTACACCTATACTACTAAAACCCCATCGTTCACAATGTAGGCGATATGGATGCCGTCCTCCTCCGTTCCCATTTTGTTGTTGTTGTTGTTGTTGTTGAGATCTTTAACATCGACCGAGGCCATTTCAGCTGACACTGATAAGTGGTCGTGTTTACGCCTGGTGGCTTGAAATAGTATATCAACATTGTGTTAAGGCTGTCCAGCTATTACAATGAAATTGTCAGATGATAGATTTTTCTTTTTATCTCCATCATCGTTTCAATGGCAGATGCACTGGCCCTTGTACTCTTTTTAAAGGTGTACAGAGATCAATTTGTATCTTT